>NC_037670.1:60170541-60195471 GCF_003255815.1 Theropithecus gelada | reverse complement strand
AAAAAAAAAAAAAAAAAAAAAATACAACAATTAGGCAGGCATGGTGGCAGATGCCTGTAATCTCAACTACTTGGAAGGCTGAGCTCAGAAGAATCACTTAAACCTGAGAGGCAGAGGTTACAGTGAGCTGAGATCACGCCACTGCACTCCAGCCTGGGTGACAGAGCAAGATTCTATCTCAAAAAAAAAAAAAAAAAAAGGCAAAACAGGACTCTATAACACCCCAGAAAGATTATGCTAGCTTCCCAGCAATAGATCCAAATGAAGATAAAATCTTTGAAATACCAGATAAAAAATTTAGAAATTTGATTATTAAGCTACTCAAAGAGATACCAGTGAAAACCAATATAAAGAAAGATAAAAACAGACAAACAAAAAACTGCAGAGTATGAATGAAACATTTTCCAGAGAGACAGATACCTAAAGAAAAGCCAGTCAGAACTTCTGGAAATGAAAGACACACTTAAGGAAATACAAAATGCAGCAGAAGTTTTCAATAATAGACTAGAATAAGTAGAAGAAAGAATTTCAGAGCTTGAAGACAAAGCTTTTAAATTAACTCAACCAAATAAAAATAAAGATAAAAGAATCAAAAGAAATGGAAAAAAATATCTCCAAGAAATAAGGGATTATGAAAATGGCCAAACCTAAGAATAATTGGTGTTCCTAAGGGAGAAGAGAGGTCTAAAGTTTTGGAAAATGTATTTGAGGGACTAATTGAGGAAGCATTCCCTAGCCTTGTTAAAGACTTAGGTGTCCAATACAAGAAGCTCAAAGAACTCCTGTGAAATTCATTGCAAGAAGATTATCACCAAGACACATAGTTATCAGACTACCTAAAATGTGCATAAAGGAAATAATTCTAAGAGTTGTGGGACAGAAGCATCAGGTAACCTATAAAGGATAAGTTATTAGACTAACAACAGAATTCTCAGCAGAAACCTTACATGGTAGAAGGGATTAGGGTTCCATTTTCAGTCTCCTTAAACAGAACAATTGTCAGCCAAGAATCTCACATCCAGGAAAATAAGCTTCATAACTGAAAGAGAAATAAAATATTTTTTCAGAACACCAAATCAGCACTACAAGAAATGCTAAAAGCAGTTCTAAATCTTGACACAAAAGCTTGATATGCACCAAAGAGAACCTCCTGAAAGAATAAAATTCATAGGTCCTAGAAAACAATAACACAACAACAAAAAAAGTATCTAGGTAACAACTGATAGGATGAATGGAACAGGACCTCACATCTCAATATAAACATTGAATGTAAATGGCCTCAATGTTCCACTTAAAAGATATAGAATGGCAGAATGGATAAAAAACCACCAACTAAATGTCTACTGTCTTCAGGAGACTCACCTGAACAGAAGAATTCATACAAACTCAAAGTAAATGGGTGGAAAAAGATATTTCACACAAATGGAAACCAAAAGTGAACAGGAGTAGCTGTTTTGTCTTATGTCAGACAAACAGACTTTAAAGCAACAACAGTAAAAAAAAAAAAAAGACCAAGAAGGTCATTATATAATAATAAAAGGATAATAATGATAATGTAATAAAAGGATGCATCTAACAAGAAGCTATTAGAATCCTACATTTATATGAACCTAAGATCAAAGCTCCCAGATTTATAAATCAATTACTACTGGACCTAAGAAATGAAACGGATAGCAACACAATAATAGTGGGGGACTTCAATACTCCCCTGACAATAGACAGATTGTCAAGACAGAAAGTCAACAAAGAAACAAAGGACTTAAACTATACTCTAGATTAAATGGACTTAACGGGTATTTACAGAATATTCCACCCAACAACTGCAGAAGATACCTTCTTCTTTAACAATGAAATAAAGATGAGAATTTTTAAATTTTTTGAAATGAATGATAATAGTGACACACTTTATTAAAACTCAAGGAATACCACGAAAGCAGTGCTAACAGGAAAGTTCATAATGCTAAATGCCTACACCAAAAAGTCTTAAGGACTACAAATTGACAATATAATGTCACAGCTCAAAGAACGAGAGAAACAGGAACTAACTAAACCCAAATCTAGCAGTAGACAAGAAATAACAAATATCGGAGCAGAACTGAATGAAATTGAAACAGGTAAACAAAAAAATGAAACAAAATTTGTTTCTTTGAAAAGATAAACACAATTGATACATCACTAGCAAGATTAACCAAGAAAAGACGAGAGAAGATCCAAATAAGCTCAATTTGCAATGAAACTGGAGGCATTACAACTAATACCACAGAAATGCAAATGATTATTCAAGACTACTATGAACACCTTTATGTGCACAAAGTACAGAGTCTAGAGGAAATGGACAAATTCCTGGAAACGTATAATCCTTGTAGATTAAATCAGGAAGAAATAGGAACCCTGAACATACCAAGAGCAAGCAGTGAGATTAAATCACTTATTTAAAAATCACCAACAACAAAAAGTTTAAGACAAGAGGATTCACAGCTGAATCCTACCAGACATTCAAATAATTAATATGAATCCTACTGACCCTATTCCAAAACATCGAGACAGAGGGAATCCTCCCTAAATCATTCTATGAAGCCAGTATCAACCTATAACAAAAAACAGGAAAGGCTACAACAACAACAACAACAAATAAAACTGCAGGCCAATAAACCTGATGAACATAGAAGAAAAAATCCTCAACAAAATACAAGCTAACTGAATTCAACAGCACAGCTGAAAGATAATACATAATTATCAAGTGGCTTTCATCCCAGAGATGCAGAAATGGTTTAACATACACAACAGAATAAATGTGATACATCATATAAACAGAATTAACTACAAAATCCATATAATCATCTCAATAGGTGCAGAAAAAGCATTTGAGAAAATCAAGCATCCCTTTATTATCAGAACCCTCTGCAAACTAGGTATAGAAAGGACTTACCTCAAAATAATAAAAGCCATAGATGACGAACCCACAGCCAACATCGCACTTAATAGGAAAATGTTGGAAGTATTCCCCCTGAGAAATGGAACAAGACAAGGGTGCCTACTTTCATCACTTCTATTCCACATACTACTAAAGTCCTAGCTGGAGCAATCAGGCAAGAGGAAGAAATAAGGGGATGCAAATTGTAAAAGAGAAAGTCAAACTATTGCTATACACCAATGATATGATTGTGTAGAAAACATTAAAGACGGTCGAGACAGGTGGATCACGAGGTCAGGAGATCGAAACCATCCTGGCTAACATGGTGAAACCCCATCTCTGCTAAAAAATACAAAAAATTAGCCAGGCGTGGTGGTGGGCACCTGTAGTCCTAGCTGCTTGGGAGACTGAGGCAGGAGAGTGGCGTGAACCTGGGAGGCAGAGCTTGCAGTGAGCCAGGATCGAGCCACTGCACTCCATCCTGGGTGACAGAGCAAGACTCCATCGCAAAAAAAAAAAGAAAAGAAAAGAAAAGAAAAGAAAAAAGAAAACACTAAAGACTCATCCAAAAGGCTCTTAGACCTGATACACAATTTCAGTCAAATCTCAGGTTAGAAAATCAGTGTACACGAATTAGTAGCATTGTTATATACCACCAATGATCAATCTAAGAATAAAATCAATAATTCAATCCTTTTTACAACAGCTCCAAAAGAAAAAAAATAACCTAGGAATATGCATAGCCAAGGAGGTGAAAGATCTCCCAAGGAAAACTATAAAACACTGCTGACAGAAATCATAGATGACACAAACAAACGGAAACACATTCCATGCTCATGGGTTGTAAGAATCAACATTGTGAAAGTAACCATACTGCACAAAACCAACTACAGATTCAGTGCAATTGCCATCAAAATACCATCATCATTTTTCATAGAACTAGTAAAACCAATTCTAAAGTTCATATGGAACCAAACAAGAGCCTGCATAGCCAAAGCAATCATAAGCAAAGGAACAAATCTGGAGGTATCCCATTATCAGACTTCAAATTATACTATAAGGCTTTAGTTACCAAAACAGCATGGTATTAGTGTAAAAATAGACACATAGATCAATAAAACAGAATAAAGAACCCAGGAATAAAACCAAATACGGACAGCCAATTGATCTCTAACAAAGCATACAAAAACATAAACTGGGGAAAGGACACCCTACTCAGTAAATAGTGCTGGGAAAACTGGCAAGCCACATGTAGCAGAATGAAACTGGATCCCTATCTCTCACTTTATACAAAAATCAACTTAAGGTGGATCAAAGACTTAAATCTAAGACCTGAAACCATAAAAATTCTAGATGATGATAGTGAAAATATTCTTCTGGACATTGGCCTAGGCAAAGAATTCATGGCTAAGATCCCCATAAGCAAATGCAACAAAAACATAAATAAATAAATGGGACCTAATTGAACAAAAACTCTTCTGCATAACAAAAGAAATAATCAGCAGAGTTAACACGCAATCCACAGAGTGGGGGAAAGTGTTTGCAAACTGTGCATCAGACAAAGAACTAGTATCCAGAATAAACAAGGAACTTCAACAAACCAGCAAGAAACAAACAAATAATGCCATCAAAAAGTGAGCAAAGATATGAATGGACATTTCTAAAAAGAAGATATACAAAC
The DNA here is from genome assembly GCF_003255815.1 of Theropithecus gelada. NCBI lineage: Eukaryota > Metazoa > Chordata > Mammalia > Primates > Cercopithecidae > Theropithecus > Theropithecus gelada. The sequence continues at coordinate 60,190,876 of NC_037670.1, read as the reverse complement.
AGTCAATAAGCATAATGAAAAAAATGCACAACATCACTAATCATCAGGGAAATGAAAAATAAAATCACAGTGAGATACCACCTTACTCCTGCAAGAATGCAATAACTAAAAAGTAACTAAATAGTTGAAACAATAGATGTTGGTGTTAATGTGGGGAATACGAAACACTTTTAGACTGCTGGTGGGAATGTAAATTAGTACAACCTTTATGAAAAACAGCATGGAGAATCCTTAAAGAACTAAAAGTAGATCTACCATTCAAACCAGCAATGCTACTACTGGGTATCTACATCCCGCCTAAAAAAAGTCATATGAAAAAGATACATGCACACACACGCTTATAGCACCTTAATTCACAATTGTAATGATATAGGACCAATCTAATTGCTCATCAATCAATGAGTGGATTAAAAAAAAATGTGGTATAGAATACTAAACAGTCATAAAAAATAATGTAATTATGACTTTTGTAGCAACTTGGATGGATCTGGGGGTCATTATTCTAAGTGAAGTAACTCAAGAATAGAAAACCAAATACCATATATTCTCACTTATAAGTGGGAGCTGGTTTATGAGGATGCAAAGACATACAGAGTGATATGATGGACCTTGGGGACTTCAGGGGGATTTTGGGAGGGAGGAGAGGAATAAAAGCCTATATATTGGGTGATGCTTGCCTAAAATTTCAGAATTCACTACTGTGGAATTCTTCCATGTAACAAAAACCACTTAGACCCCCAAAGCTTTTGAAATTAAAAAAAAAAAATCCTACAGGTGTTTAAATAATCTAATGTTGCACCTCAAGAAACTAGAAAACCAAGAATAAGCCAAACCTAACATTAATAGAAAGACAGAAATAATAAAGGCCAGAGAAGAAGTAAACAAAAGAGACTAAAACAAAATATGAAAAGTTGATTTTTTTTTAAAAAAAGATAAACACAATAGATAAATGGCTAGCTAGACTAATCAGAGGGCAAAAAGAGAAGGCCCAACAAGTAAAATAAAAAATGAAGATGAAGACATTCCAACTGACACCATAGAAATACAAAAGGTCATCCAAGACCATAATGAACAAATATACACTAACATACTGGAAAACCTATAGGAAATGTGTAAATTCCTGGAACTATGAAAAGTACAAAGATTAAATTAGGAAGAAAAGGAAAACCAAACAGTCCAAATATGAACAATGAGATTGAATTAGTAATAAAACATCTTGCACCAAAAACAAAGCCCAGGACCAGATGACCTTACAATAAAACTTTACCAAATATGCAAAGAATAATTAATATAAATTCTCCTCATGCTATTCAGAAAAAAAAAAAAAAAGCGATGAGGAGGGAATTCTCCGTAACTCATTCTATGATGCCAAACTTGCCCTGATACCAATATCAGATGAGGACACAACAAAAAAGAAAACTATAGGGCAATATCCCTGATGAACATAGAAACAGAAATTCTTAACACAGTACCAGCATATTGAATCCAACCACACATCAAAAAGATCATATAACATAATTAAGTGGAATTTATCCCAGGGATGCAAAAATGGCTCAATATATGCAAATAAATACACATTATATATCTATAAAATTAAGAACATAAACCATATGATCATCTCAATAGACACATAAAGGTTTAGATAAAATTCGACATCCCTTCATTATGAAAACTCCCAACAAACTAGGCATAGAAGAAATGTATATCAACATGATAAAGGCCATTAATGAAAACCCACAGCTAACATTATACTGAATGTGGAAAAGCTGAAAGCCTTACCTCTAAGAATTGGAACATGAAAGGGATGCCCACTTTCACCACTCCTATTGAACATAGACCTACAAGTCCTATCCAGAGCAATCAGGTAAGATGAAAAATAAATAAATAAATAAAATGTATCCAAATTTACGTGAGGGAATCAATGTGTCTCTCTTTGCAGATGATGTGGTCAGATAACTAGAAAAACTTATAGATTCCACAGAATCCTCTCTAATCTGATAAATAAATTTGGAAAGTTGCAGGATACTTAATCAATATACACAAACTAGTAATGTTTTTATGCCAATAAAGACCTAGTGAAGAAAATATCTAGAAGATAATTTCTCTTGCAATAGCTACAAAATAAACAAAATGCTTAGAAATGAACTTAAGGAAGGAAATGAAAATCCTGTACAAAGAAAACTATAAAACTCTGATGAAAAGTTGAAAGGGATACAGACAAATGAAAAGATATACCATGCTTATGATCAAAATAAATATTGTTAAAACAACCATATTCCCCAAAGCCATCTTCAGCTTCAACGAAATCTCTATCAAAATATCAATGTCATTTTTTCACATAAATAGAAAACAAATCTAAAATTTGCCTGAAACCAAAAAAGAGCTCATATAGCCATAGTGATCCTGAACAAAAAGGAGAAAGATGGATACACCACACTACCAAACTTCAAAATATATCACCAGGATACAGTAACAAAAACTGCATGGCATTAGTATAAAAACACACAAATAGACCAATGAAACAGAGAAGAAAACCCGGAAATAAATCCACAAAATTTATAGCCAGCCGTTTTTGACAAAGGCAGCAAGAACATAAATTGGGGAAAGGACATGCTTTTCACTAAACGTATGAGAAAATTGAATATTCATATGAGAAGGAATGAAATTTGACCCCTATTTCTAACCATATACAAAAAACAATCCAAAATGGATTACAGACTTCTATGTAAAACCTGAAACTATAAAAATACTAGAAGAAAATATTGGAGAAACAATTCAGGGCATTGTTATAGGCAAAAAAAATTTGGCTAAGATCTCAAAAGCACAGGCAACAAAAACAAAAATTGACAAATGAGACTATATTAAACACAACCTCTTCAGACCAAAGCAAACAATCAGAGAGTGAAGACACAACCTGTTAAACAGAAGAAGAAGAAGAAGAAGAAAATATTTGCCAGATAGGTAGCTGCATACAATGTATTGAGCAATGTGTTAATTTGCTCAAGCTATAACAGCTCAATCTGGAACAGCAGTTGTAATCAGATCCATCATTTTGTTATTCTTATGGAAATCCACTGTTATTCAAGATCCATCTGTTTCCTGCACAGGACAAATAGGTGAGTTGAATGGAGATGCAGTAGGAATCACATTCCTGGCATCCGTCAAGTTCCTAATGGTGACATTGATTTCTGCAATTCCTTCAGGAAAGCAGTATTGTGTTTGGCTTACTATTATTCTAGGTAGAGACACTGCTAATGGCTTCCACTTGGTCTTTTCTACCATAATAGCCCTCACTCCTCAGGTCATGGTATAAATGTGCAGCTTCTACAACTTGCTGAGTATATCTACTCCAGTTAAGCATTCCAAAAATGATAAATTAACCACAGAATGTGTTTGGGAAACCATTAGCCCCACTGTGAGATGTACCTGATCTAAAACTTTACTGGACACTTGACCTTCCTAATACCTTTTTCTGACTGACGGACTTCGGTGATGTCTTAGGTCTCCTGGAATTAGTGTCAGCAAGAGCCTGTATCTAGTAGTCCCCAGAAACTGCGATAATTTTCTTTTTTCTAGTGTGTGGTTATCCTGGTAACAGGCTACAGGCCCCTTTGGGGAAGAGTGGAAGAAAGACGACTAGTATAAATATGTGGCTGTGTACTAAAGTCCTTCCTCAAGGAGCCTTGGACTCCACTTCATTCCAGGGTTTCAGAATCTGTCAACTGGCTCAAGTCTGAGATTGAGAAGCTGTTATTTCTGTTATTTTGGTATACTTTTGTTCATATGATCTCAAACTTTTATGCTTATACAGATTGCATAAGAATTCAGAAGACTTTCTATATTTCACTTCTAGGAACACCATGAACAACTAGTTGGTGCCATGGGTCTGCACAAGGCAGACTATCCCGATTGCTGCTTTACCTCTGCTGTCCAGTACCACCTTGTCTTTTGCAGTTGGGTGTTGCCGCTTGGCCTCTACCACCTCAGGATCCAATTACTCCCACTGCATTTAGGTTTCCCAATTAAGTGATCACTCTTCTTCTCCTCTCCTCCTCCTCCTCCTCCTTCTTTCTCCCTCTCCCTCTCCCTCCTCCTCCTCCTCCTCCTCCTCCTCTTCCTCTTCCTCTTCCTCTCCCTCTTCTTCTTCTTCTTCTTCTTCTTCTTCTTCTTCTTCCTTTCTTCTTTCTTCTTTCTTCTTCTTTGAGACAGAGTCTTGCTCTGTCACCCATACTAGAGTACAGTGGCATGGTCTCCGCTCCCTGCAATCTCTGCCTCCCAGGTTCAGCTGATTCTTCTGCCTCAGCCTCCCGAGCCAGCCGGTAGAATTACAGACACACACCACCATGCCCGGCTAATTTTTGTATTTTTAGTAGAGACGTGGTTTCACCATGTTGGCCAGGCTGGTGTCGAACTCCTGACCTCAAGTGATCCCCCTGCCTCAGCCTCCCCAGAGTGCTGGGATTACAGGAGTGAGCCAGTGTGCCTGGCTGTGATCACCATTCTTATTGGGTGACCTTGCCTACAGAAAAGAGAGATTGTAGAGCTTTTCAAAGATGCTGGGGCTCTCTTCACAAATTTATTTCTTACATTTGTGATAACAAGTATGTCTTCTGGGCCTTCCCATTGTGGATAGTCAGAAGTGGTCCTCCCAGAGAGAATGACAAATCCACTCTAACATTCCCATATCCGTAAACTTTGAATCCCTTCTTGTACATTAAACCAAGGCAGGCCCAGCATTTCTAACTTGCTCACTGTCAGTTACCTCTTTGTTCGATGCCCAACAAACAAACAAACAAACAAACAAACTGTTAGAGCCCTTTCTAACTCCCTGAGGTACAATATTACATACACAATGTATGTTTGGTGAGACTATATCAATCTATTCAGCCTGGCCCAACTTTATGTTCCTCCCACCATTGTACCAAAACTTTAATATCCATTCCTATACGTGCTCCCTTGATTTCTCTCTGCATAGATGAGAAAACTCAAGTAGTTCTTTAGAAGTATAGCAATTCTCTTCATTGAGTTATACTTTCAACCTCACCTTTACAGGCCTGCTGGGACTTGAGTGTAGATATGAGTAGGATCAAAGTGGTGTTATGGGTGTGTTCTAAAGAGAACAGCGTTGTCTTCCATGCCAACTGGCTCGGAGGAGGCTATTGCAGGTTTCTCAGGCAATGCAGGGTTAGTCCCCTCAAACGGGGGACTAGGGGTGGAAAAACTATTTCAACTAAGAGTGGGGAGCATGTTTCCACTGGTGATGCAGAGGCTGTTCCCACTGGAAGTGGAGAGGCTGTTTCCACTAGCAAAAATGTCTTATCGAAATGTAGGGACTCAGTAGCCCCAGCGTCATCAGTCTTTCCAGTCATCCTCATTTCAACTTGCAGGATCCCACTCCTTCCTTAAAATGTCTTCACTTTAATGGCAGATCTTTGTATGGCTGGGAGTTCAAATTTTGTTGTAATTCAGCAAGTTACAGAAAGAGATTCTGAGTTTGATTTTTCAGCAATCTTAGCCCTGTGCCTACAGATAAGAAGAGAATCCTTCAGGGCCATATAGAAGTTTTCAGGTCACTTATGCAATGTTTAATTTGGGAATTGGAATCCCCAAGCTCATCCTTTCCTTCTCCACCTGGTCTGGCAATATTAGGAGTGAACAGCTGGGTGGTTAACAGATTTGTATTTTATGATCCTTTTATAATTTGTTGCTGTAAGTTGCAAGCAATGTAAACTTATTCCAGATATTTTAGTGCAATATAAATTTATTAAGAGGCTACTGAATAATAATAACTAATATTTAGAGAAGAAATGTGTGTCACTTTGGAGATATATACACACAATTATAAATGCATTTCTAAAACATAGGAATTACTATCTCTGCCTTACCAATTAGAAACTGAGAAATGCAGAGATAAAGTAAAGTATAAAAGATGACACATGCATACACAAACAATAGGCGGTAAAGGTGAGATTTGAATCCAGTTGATTTTTGTACTACATACTTGCTCCAGAACAGTGATTTTCAAACTTGAAGCTGCATCAGAATTCCCTGCAGGACAGGTTAGTGGGAGAAGAGCCCACTGCTCCGAGCTCTTCTCCAAAGCTGCTGATTCAGTAGGTAGGAAGTGAGACCTGAGAGTTTTTATGAAGTTCCCAAGTGATGCTGATGCTAGTAGTTCTTAAGTCCAAAACTTAAGAACCTTCATTCTTGATAACTATGTTTTGAGGGCCAGAAAGCCAGACTCAGAGGCTATGAAGTTATTTAGTGGCTCAAATCAGAGGTGGAATCCATCAATGAACTTCAGCCATGACCACTACTTTTCCTACCACATCAAACACTGGAATAAGTGTATGCTGCAGATCAACCACCTGCCCATCCTTATAGTAGAATATTGGTACCATTTCTAGCATTGTTCCCAGCGTTCTCCTGCAATTTCAATTTTCCTAAAATCACTTTGCCTTTAGAGATTATGTTTATGGCCCCCTGCCTCTTTGCATCTCATATTCCTGATTCAGAATCCAAGATAGGTACATATGATTAGGTGGAGCTTAAGTCACACACCCTTGTCTTTGCCCATAAAGAAGAGTTCAAAGCAACTTCTGATTCCGTAGTTGATTGTAGACTGATGAGTTGTTTTTACGAATGAGTTTTATTACATAAGGGATTCAGAAACTAAAGGATAATGGATGTCTACTACAATTGCCTTATCAAATAAGGGGCAAAGAGAATACAATTTTAATCATTTTACAAATTTTTATTGAACAACAATTTTATGGTAGAATCATAAGGCACTGAGAATAAAGTTTAATAGTATTTGACCTTGCTTTTTAAATTCCCACTAAAAGAAAAAATAGAAATGTGATTATTTTGCTTAAGGTTGCACAATGTCACAAGAATCTGAGTGGAGGCCAGAACTCTGGTTCTAATCCTCCATGATTTCTCATCCTTGGAAGCAACATTCATTATTGTCTTAGTCTGCTCTGGCTACTATTACAGAATACCATCAACTGGATGGCTTAAACCTCAGAAATTTGTTGCTCCCAGTTTCGGAGGCTAGAAATTTCAAGATCAAGGTGTCTGCAGATGCTGCATCCAGTGAGGGCCCAGTTCTTCATCGATGGCACTTGCTCACTCTATCTTCACATGGTAGAAGGGATGAGAGGTTTCTTTGGGGCCTTCCTCACAGGGCACGGATCCCATTCATGGTGGCTCTACGTTCATGACTGTATCACCTCCCAAAGGCCCTGACTTCTAATCACATCATCTTGGGGTTTAGGTTTCAACGTGAAATCTGAGGACAAACATTCAGACATATAGCAGTTGCCGTGTATCCATCTGCCTTTTTACATGAAAGCACTAGTTTTTCACTATTTCAGTATTTTCTGAAAAATCTGAATCAAAGCATAAGCATTTCAGAAGGAACGATTTGCTTTATTCCAGTGTATTATTCCTGATTATTTGATTAAAGACAACTGAATCCAACTCTGGAAAGCTTAAGAGAAAAACATCTTGAAAGGAATTGGGTAGTTGATAAAATGCAACCCAGGCCCAGAGGGTAGAGAAAGCAGGAGAATTCTAATGTACAGTCTTTTAAGGGTTCCATTTTCAGAATAGAATTTTCCAACAACGTTTAATATAACGTTTTACTTTGCTCAAGATTTAACTACAAAGGGAAGAGATTCCCATTAGCTTCGCTTGCTCCCAGACAGGGAGCTCTTAATAGTAAGCAACTTCAGACAATACAGAATGGGGAAGGGATAGTTTCTCAAAGGAAAATCTGGAGGCTGCTACTAGGAGAAGGCAAGGTGGATGCTAGGCAGATTAAAAACAATAAATGCGTGCTGCTTCCCTAACCTGTGTTATTAACCGAATGCATGATGACGTATGAAACCTAAAAATATTTCCTTGTAATAGTTATCTTCTCCACTTTTTTTATCTTGTGTTTCTTCCTCTGGAAAGATCTGTTTAGCCAAGAAATAGGCCTAGTAAGTTTGTTATACAAAAATTAAAAATAAATATGCCTGTAAGGATATTTGCTACAACCTTAAATACTTCAGAAGAAAAATGTTGCATAATATCAAATTCTAATTTATGTAGTTCACAAAGTATTTATCAGTATTTTATGATTAATTTAGTCTTCATATTTAACCTTATTTCATTTGCTTTCTTTTCCACTAATAGACAGAGTTGGCATTACTTTGTTTTGAATTAACATTTTATGGTAATAATTAAATACATTCATTCTTATTAGACAATACGATGGTACACATAAAAATTGTTAGACAAATATTTAACCAAGTCACAAAAATGTGTAGTAAAATTATATTCCATTATACCTCTATTCTCAAAACTATATTGAAAGTACTTATCACTGTTAATGCAATTATTATTTTTGGACTCTAAAGAATTTTTTTCTAGAGGGTAAATCTTTATTTATTCATATTATTGTCTTATGTATTCCTGAGTCCAAATGAGCAGAAAAAAGTGATTAGAATTTTAATTGCTTCAAAGCAATCATTCGAAGTGAGATGAGATAATATTACTCCTCACAACACTTTACCTTTCAGTGTTGTCAGCAACTTTGTCAGGGAAAGTGGATGCTCAATGCAACTGCAAGTGCTATGCTATCTACTCACAGAAGCAGTGCATTTACTAGTATTTATGCTTAATATTTCACTAGATCTATGTAATTCACAGGAGATTTTTAATAGAGCGTCAATTAGTAGTTATCTGTACAGTATAATTTAAGCTCAAAGAGTAATAAATTAAGAAACACATTGTGCATGTTGTAAAAGAATACGAGAGAAACTAAATAACTTGATTATATAATATTTGAAATTATCTTTATGGAGATTTATTTTTGTATATAGACTATATTAACCTGACATATTTCTTATTATTGTAAAGTTTCTGAGAATATGCCAATTAAGTTGAAACTTAGAATACTCAGTTTAAAAATGAAAACTTCTTGGCTGGGCATGGTGGCTCACGCCTGTAATCCCAGCATGATTTGGGAGGCAGAGGCGGGCAGATCACGAGGTCAAGAGATCAAGACCATCCTCACCAACATGGTGAAACCCCGTCTCTACTAAAAATACAAAAATTACCTGGGCATGGTGGCACACACCTGTCGTTCCAACTACTCAGGAGGCTGAAGTGGGAGAATCACTTGAACCCAGGAGGCGGAGGTTGCAGTGAGACAAGATCGTGCTACTGCACTCCAGCCTGGCAACAGAGTGAGGCTCAAAAAAAAAAAAAAAAGGAAACTTCTTTAAAGTAAATATTCAGGTAAATTACAGAAAGATTTGTCAGTATAACCATAGCCTTTCCTAAAGTGAACATTGAGAGAAAATTAAAAGACCTTCAACTGTAGGCATCGATTGAACGACAGGAACTATCAGCAGTCCCCCAAAGCAGTTCAAATGGTGTGAAATAAGGGAAGGAAAGTCTATGTTGCTACGTGTGTGTGCTCTCAGCCAAGTACCCTTTGTAGGGGAAGGATGCACAGAAGGAGTCTGAGATGGTGCTTACTCTGGACAAGAGCATCTTGGTGGAGGAACCTGTGGTGGAGGGGCGGAAGTGGAGAGAAGGGGTCATTGGAGATTGCTGCCTGGGCTGAGACAGAATTCCAGCCTATAGCCAAAAGGAGAAGGACAATTGTAAATTTCTCAGAAGGAAGAGGGAAGGTCATCAGGCTCATTAGTTAAGAGAGGTCCTTTTTCAGGGGAAGCTGAATTGAAACACCAATCAGAAACCAGAGCTGAAGCCCAGTCTCAACAACATGGAGGCTAGAGCTTAGTTTATGAAGGGAGCTTCATGACCCACCTTGCATATTTCTGGTTTAAGGCAATAATTTCAAAATGTCACCATCTAGACAATGTCTTATATGAGAGAGCCATTTATTTTCTCAATGACTGACTGTAGTTTGTCATGAACCCATCTAAATGAAGTTTCCCACAGTGAGAAAGGCTGGGGTCAGAAAGAACTGATAAAAGGCAGAAAGTAAATTGATGGGCTCTATCAGCTGTATTAGATTTGGAGATTTATAGAAAAAATGAAGACAATAGTTATGTGTTCCTTCCCACCAAATTCATTATTTTCCCACCATTATTCTCCTTCCAATGTGTTTGATCAGTGGTATCACCATGCACTGTTTCATCTAAGTTAGAGACCTGGATATCTAGCAAACTGCCATTACTCCTAATTCTTCAAATCCACCTGTCTCCTAAATCTTGTTAATTCTATTTCCTTCAGACTTCAAAAATTGGTATACTTCTTTTTCACCATTCAAATCAAAAACTCAACCCCGTCTGACAACAGAGGGTTTGTACTCTGGAACGTGATGTCTCACCTATTTCTGATTTTTATGATTTTAGATGAGACTTTAGACTTGAGACTTTAGAATTGAGACTTTAAAATTGATGCTGGAATAAGACCTTTGTGGCTGTTAGGTAGGAGGAAGGTATTTTGCATCATGTGATAAGGGCATGCATTTTGGCTGGTCAGGGGTGGAATGCAATGGACTGACTTGGGTCCACTCCCAAAATTCATATGTTAAAGTCCAACATGACTGATTTGGAGACAGGACCTATAGGAAGGTAATTAAGGCTAAATGAACTCATCAGGGTGGGACCCTAATCTGATAGAATCGGTATCGGATGCCAGTGAGCTTTCTCTTTCTCACTGGCTCTGTGCATGCACACAGAAGAGTTTATGTGAGCATAGCACAAGGTGGTGACCACCTGCAAGCCAGGCAAAGATGCCTCAAAAGGGGAAATCAAAGCCCGCTGAACCACGATCTGGGACTTCTACCATCCAGAACTGTGAAAAAATCAGTATCTGTTGTTTAAGCTGCCTGGTCTCTAATAGTTTTGTCATGGCAGCCAGTGCTAATGCACAGATTTTGGAGACATCCATTCCCCCGTGCCCTGTCCTCACCTACCATGTATCCCTGTGTTAACACTGCTCTGCAGCCACTGTATCTTGCTCACAGATCTTCGCATAACTCTTTGTTTCTCCATAGCTTTGTGTTGATAAACTACTCTCTTTTTTGATTCTGGAATTAGCCTTCCCTCATTTTACCCTCTTAATAAATAATTGCTAATCCTTTAAGAATAAGTTAAAGTTCTCTTCAGTCTAAGCTAGTTGATCACATTCTTCTTGTTTATTCTTTTTAGATAAATACATTGCATATCTAAGGATGAAATTCACTAATTATAGGCCTCTTTTCTTTCCATTAAACAGTTAACTTCTTGAAACAGTGTGCTTTGGAATTGAACAGATCTGTGTTCAAATCCTAACTCTGCATAATTGAGTATCTCTCTAAGTTAAAATATCCAAGTAAATTGTCTATAATAACAACTTACTATATTACTATGAAATTTATTCAAAATCCCATATTTCAAATACATGTCAATATATTTAGTGATAATAATGTTTGGTTTTTTTTTTTCATTTCTTAGCAAAATAGAGTTTAGCGTAGCTTCAGCTGGCAATCTCACTGTAAAAATTTACAAACAAGAAATCAAATTAATGAAGGATTGGAAACAGTGATAAAAGTGACTAAAAAAAGAAAAAAAGAAAAAAAAGAAAGCCAGTATAAAGAAGAAGCTTGAAGTGGTCATAAAGAGTAATAGGAAGCAGCATCTCAGAGGGCTTGATTGTTGGTAGTTGAGCTTTGAAAAACTTTTCATGCCTTGAAACATTTGGTCTGCTTTTCCCAAAGTCAAACGTTGAGTCTTTGCTTTGCGATAAATGTTGGTAACGTGCTCTTTATAGCATTGTATGCCCTTCTGTCTCACGTATCACACATTCTCTCTGACAGACTTAAAAGACAGTGAAGATTTCATGGTGCTCATGAAACAGGTTACATAATTATGAACAGGTTTCATAATTATAAGCAGGTAAACAACATTTGAAGAAAATGCCACGGAGGCAAATTTTGGCTGATAGTTATATCAGAGCTTGGAGTTTTTACGTTTGTTTTTAAAATACGGCAAAAGGTCTTGAACCAGAGAGTGCTCTACTTACCTGACAAGGTACCCACTTACACATTCAAGGATAGCAAATCAGTTTAAAATCTGTGCATGACAAAATATTTTACATCTTTCCTGCCTCTCATGCTTTTGAAAAAGAATACATTTTCCTTCTTCCTGGAAGAATTGGCTCACATCTAGCTTACTACTTACCTGAAACATGCCACTTATCACACTTAATTTCAATGGACTCTTTTGCATGTTGGTTTGGGCTAGGCTGCACTGCATTGTTTAGTATTTCTTCCCTTGTATGTTACTGGTTAGCATGAGCCACAGAAAAGGTGTTTGAGCAAACTAGGAAGCGTGTAATTGAAGCAGCCTCTGTATTCTCATGGAAGCATGCTGTCACCCATCTGCCGGCTCACCTTGTTGACATGAGCCAGCAGCCAGGCTTGCAACAGCTCCTTCCTTCCCTGGCTCCTCTTGTAGCTTCTTCCAACCCTTGGGACAGTTGTGTGTGTAGTCTCAGTTACTGCAGAACACCCACACCACTGAAGTCACGGAAACAAGAACTTGCATTAATTTTATCTCCTTGGGCTCCAGTCTATGCTTGTAAGGCCCAGCTTTTTCTTTTTCTCTTCTCACTCTACATCTTTGTATCCATCCTCCTCTCCCAGCTGTCTGCCCTGTGGACTTCAAGCTCCATCATCAGACTTGAAGACAGCAGCCTAGAAGATGCTGCTTGATCAGCCCTCACAATCCCAAAAGGCAAAGTATCTACAGCAAGTCACTTCATAGATAGACATGGATCTCTCTGTCTATATATATATTTATATGCATGCATGTATGTCTATGTGTATATGTGTGTGTACACACAGACATGCACATACACGCATGCATATGTAATGTATATTCATCAGAGACACAGAACCACTACACGTATATGTGTATATGCTTATATACACACATATAAAACCATTATAAATATATGCCTGTATCCTCATCAGTAGGGATTCTACTTCTCTGATAAACCTCAGCATGGGTCATTAGCATTCATTCATTACACTATAAGCTGCTGTAAGCAGGGACTCTAAGGCACTCTGCAGAAACCATTGTATTAGCAAGAACTAACACATGGTCTGACACTTAGTGGGTGCTACATAAAACATAGCATATTGTAATATTTTACATTTCAAAATATATTTTAAAATTTTTGTTCAGAAAGACTGAACAAAAGAATGGGAAAATTCCCTCTGGAAAACTCTCACAAAATAAAGTAAAATAATATAAAGTTATATTATTAAAATAATATAAAGTTATAAACAGGATATAAACATAAAAATGTAAGTTTGAAGTAGCTATAGGACAATCAATTGTTTACATAACTTCTGGTATGTGGCATCCGACTTTAAGAAACAAGTCAGTGCTAATGTGTAGAGGTATAAATCATTAGAACTCATGTTGTCATGGAAACTGTGGACATTAATACAAAGTTATATGTTTAACATAATGAGGAATAGGAGTTGAAATTTGGGGAAGATCAATATTTAGGAGCAGACAGAGAAATATCTCTCAAGAGGGCTAACAATGAAAGTCGGAGAGGTTGTTAGAGAAATAAATAAAAGAGAATGGTGCACTGAAAGTCGAGAGAGGAGACGGAGTTAAGAATGAGGGTGTGGCAAACAACTTTAAATATGACAGAAACAATGAATGAAATAAACAAGGAAGGATTTCCATTTGGCACACCTTCGCAGATGTTAGGAAGTACCATTTCAGTGGGATAATAATGGCTACATCTAAATGTTATTGATTAATGAGTGAATTAGTGGTGAGCCATTGAAGGCAGTATGTAGATCAGTTATTCAAGAGAGGTATGTTTAAAAGGAACATGGTGGGCGGCAGTTGCAGACCTGGAGAAATTCATTCTTGATATTTTTAGACATGGAAACACCTAAGAAGATCAATGTATGTGCCGGGTAGAGATAAAGAAATAAGAAGCAGTTGTTAACGACAAAAACGAGCAGAAGCATTCGATAGAAGAAGATCTCAGAAGAAGGACATTCGCTATAAAACAGTGGGGTTTCAGGAGGCTAAATAATGCGATCTCTCTCTCACTTTGCTATCACCATCTTAACCAAATGATTAAACTTAGCATCATCCATGGCAGAAAAAGCTGACATGATACACCTTTTGATGTGATCCAATAAGAAATATTCAACATTGATTTTTAATATTAATATCCTCTGATTAAAGTTGATTAATTTAAAACCATCCTGAGTAAACTATATAAAAATAAACCCAGAATGTGAAGTGGTCTACAAGTCAACTGACTTGCACTCTTCATAACAGTCGATTTCGTGAAAAACAATGTTACTAGCTCACTAACTCCACCATCAATTAACTAACTAAATCAGTCAATCTATATGAAGGGATTGTTCTTCACCTAAAGAAACAAAGTAAATATGACAAGGATATTTAGTGTGTAAACCTTGATTGGGTTCTAAAATAAACATTTAATTTAAAAGACTGTAACATATATTTTTAAGTTGAATATTTTGTACATATTTTTTACATGATACAATAAAACTTTTGCTATATTCAGACACAATCATGGTATTGTGGTCCATAGGAGGATAGACTTACCCTTAGAAGATGCATGCTGACTTGAAGGGTGACATGTCATGGTGTAGCGTTAGGTAGATGGAGACAGAGTTTGCAAATGCAGCAAATGTTAACACCTAGTGAATTCTGGTAAAAAGCATAGTGGTGTTTATTGTATTATTTGTTAAAATTTCCTTACATTTCTAAGCTTTCAAAATAAAGCAATGCAGGAAGATAAAATTCCTCTCTTCCTTTTCCTTTCTGGGTTTGGATATTAATGGAGACAGGGGGGACAGTGTTGGAGCAGGAGATGTATTGATTTGCAGTTTATCCTAATTAGTCATAGATTTGATCTTTTCAAATTCACCTACTTGCTAATATTTATTTGTAACTCCTAAATTCATACCTGTGGCATTTTCACGGTGCCGCTCTGCCATTCACAGAGCTGTGGAAAATGGGAGTCCCTCATCTCCATGTTCCCTGCTGAGGTGGAGACAGGTGAGCTACCTTTTCCTCATCAGCTCACACTGCAAACACGCGTCCTTTCCATGGCCCAGGTAGCGCCGTGAAGTTCACACTTTTTTTCTTTATTCGTGATTTCACTGTTTCGAGGCCCCGTGAGCCTAGGGCTGACGTGCCTTCTAGTGTCCCTAAACAACCGTGGTCTGGGATGTCCCCTACGGAGAAAATGTCTGGGATAGATAACCTTTGTTTAGACGTGAGTTATGATGCTGACAGCAGGAGTTCAGTGTTAATGAAGCAACCATATGCAGTAACCAAGGTGTCTTCGAACAGAGACACACGTGAAGCAAGGTCATGTCCTGACCAGCTGATGAAAATGTAGATAAGAGGCTCACAGGAATCTAAGCCTGTACTTCCCCTAGGGACAGTGAGTGCTTTAGTATTCTCGGCCCCTTTGTAGAACATAATTATCGCGAAGACTGAGAATCAACTGTAATATATGTAAGTCATTGTGGCTTTGGCACTGCCTTCAGCTGGGCTTGCTACTCACCAGAATTCAATGTTTTAATCCATGCAGTCATACACCCTCCACACCCTACCTCACCCCCAAACAACAAATAGACAGAAAAAGACAAGAGCAGAGCTTGCTCTGCTAAATGGACCACACAGAGAGAAAACAGGCAGGCAAGCCAGGACACAGGCTCCTTCAGCAAGGGCGCAGAGAGGACGCCCAGCAGCGGAGCGGGCTGGCTGGCGGGAGGTGCACACCCGCCCAGTGCAGGAGGAAAGAGCCACCACAGCTGATGCCCTTCCAAGGGAAACGCGGGATCCAGGAACCGCTGCAGTTTCCCTTTAACTCCGCGCCCCAGAGGAAGAGAATTTTTCTTCTGCAAGAGGAAGAAAGACTGTGGTGTGATACCCCACAGGTCTAGATAATGGTTATGAATCTGATGTCCTTAAGGCAAAGCTAGGAAAATAAAGGCACAACTGCCAGAGAAAGGCCAAGGGTGCCACAGAGGAGTGGCCGCAGCATAGCACCCCACTGAACACAGTGATGGACTGTCAGGACAAAAACTGGCAAACCTGATGACCACCCCCCAGAGTGTCTGCAGCCCAGAAACCCTGAAGGTCACACATCTGGAGGTCCCAGAGGCTTTGGCCTGAATCCTGGACTTTTTCTGTGACATCAGAGACTTGGTATTTGTAGACTTGGGGTTAGGTGGAGCCGTTCATGGAGACCACTCAGGCCTTACCTTAACAATAGCAGAATTCAACAGAAATGTGTCCCTGGAATATTGTTTCACAGCAAGCATTTCTGAGGAGGGTTTTCCCCGTCAAGTTTCTGCCCTGTGTGCAGGAGGAGGTGCAGTCCAAAGAAGTCTCAGGCCCTCCTCCCTGACACGGGTCCTTTTCAAGGATGGAAAACTTTGGATTTTATTATCTGTGAGATTATTTCATATTTACGTATACTTAGGGCAGAAAGACTGTGCAAGGTTTGGCTTTAGGCCTAGATATTTCATGAAAAAAACATTCTTATTTGCTTTTAAGAGTGTTAAAGAAGCATTTGATTCACCACGTTCACTCAGCATGAAGTAGGTGACTTTCCTGGGGTCTGTCGGATAATTACTCTTCAGGGTCAGTCACAGATTCATGGCTGGCTGCTCTAGGCACAAGTTGCTCCTTCATATATAAGAATGTTAGTGAATTTCTCCGGGAAATGCTTTCATGGCCCTCCCGTCCCAGATACAATTTGTATCTCTGTGTCCTATAATATATACTATTAATTAAATTAGAGAGTCATAATTATATGTTCCAAAGTGGAAAGAAACAATAGGTTGGGATTCAACAACGGAAACATAAATAATCTGCCATAAAAGATGTTTTCTGTTTACTCAACAGGGGTCCTTGCTGACCCACTGCCAATGCCACCAACCCCCTCCAAAAAAAACCTCATTTCATCATCATTTGACTTTCATAAAAAACATACATGGAAATGACTAGGATTGACTTAATCCATTCCTCTGGCCAGGAAGTTATTTAAGGCTTTGAGTAACACGTCCTGATCTACTGATGTGAGAAATCCATTGATGAGTTTCTAAGATAGATGTTCTCTTTCAATAAAAAGTTGCCCAGAAGGCATGCTCTTCCCTGGCACTATTGTGTGTGTGCTGGGAACTGCTGCACTTTGGGGTCCTTGAGGACCACATGGCCCAAAAAGGTTGCATAGCAGAGAAACTAGAAGCAGTTGGCCCCTAAATTCATCAACCCTAGAACCGCCTACTTCTGGGTTTCTAGATACGTGAGTTAATGAACCCTTGTAATAGCCATTCTTATAACTGGGTCTTCTGGCACTTGCAGCTGAAAGCAATTTTACAAAACGCAGATTCATCTTTTGTGAGAAAGAACAAAAGGCATGAAGGCCTGAACAGATAACTTGCTTTATTTGCATATTTATCTAACTTTACTGAAAACTGTGTTGTTGAGATGTGATTTCGGTTAACAGAGAGAACCCACTCTATTTATAAACTTCATTGTCAGAAACTTCATATCACAATCATCCTCAAATATTGTATGACATTTTACTGATGCCAAAAATATGTCCAATAGAGTACAGTGGTCACATGCCATATTTTGATAATAAATTTTAAAATTTCTTATAGTAACATGTTTTCAAAGAACAAATAACCACTTCATTCAAGGACACACACACACACACAGAAAGAGAGAGAGAGAGAATATGTATGTAAACCAAAGATGGGAGAAGTATATTTTTTTTCTCTTGAAGTAGAGGAAAGTCAGAACTAAAGAGAGAAAATTGTGCAGAAAAATAATGCTCAGGATTCAGAAAAAAATGTCTTTGACTCACATAGATGAATAAAAACCATTCACAGAAGCACTTATGTAGCAAGCTTCACATAAAAGTTTAAGATTTTTAAAAATAGTTTTTGTTACAGAATACTTGATAATACTTGAGATGTTACTACACTATCCAGACATCCACCATCATTTTTGCCCACTCTTTCAACTTGTAATATTTCAGTTTTAACTTCTTTTAATTCTTTCTGTTTCCAGGATGTTTTAAAATATTGTACCATACCTTCTTTTCACTAAATTTAATGATTCCCTTCATGTTTAGAATCTGTTCTTTTGAAAATTAACTAACTTGCCTATTTCTTTTCTTTCTTTCCTTTCTGCTTTCTTTTTTTTTTTTTTCCTTCTTCTCTGAGTTGTGTATCAGGGGCAAAATGTTACCTACCTGCAAAACTCCAATGTGAGATTCCTTTATATGAGTGTGTGTGCTTTTCAATATCCCTCTTTCCATCTGCCACTTATATCTCAGTTTGCAAGAGAAGATCACATTCGATTCTGCTTCCTGGCCTTCTTTAGAAGTTATTTGACTTGGAAATTACAGAACTTTCAGTTTCTGATTAAATGCAGATGTAGTATCAATGCAAGAAAAATTATTGGTTTTTCTTTTGAGTGATTTATGCATATGGATTAGGTTTCAACAACTATAAAATAGTCTAATTCATTTCTGAACTCTGAGTACCTTCTAAGGTCCGTTTATCTTACCTATGTCTAAGTATAGAAATACCCACCTAAGCTTTTCCATTGGCATTTGTTCTTGTGGCCATTTGAAAACTTTATTTTGTTAAATCTATAATATTCACTGACAAGAATTTTGACAATTATTCATAAGATTCATTAACTATCATTGGTTTCAAGATATGATTCCATTAATGATTTCATTAATTGTCGTAGCATTTATTTGAGTCTAAAATCTACACATCAGGGGTTAACTTTATGCTGCTTTGCACTGTTTTTTATTATTAATATATACCAGTCTGGTTTTTTGTTTTTTTTTTCTTCAATCACTTTGTAAGTCCTTAGGAACAGAGATTGTGACAATTATGTCTGGACCCAAATGCTCAGGCAGAGATTCAACCAAAAATTGCTTAGAAAGCCCTTCATTCCTCTCCATAGAAGTGTGAATGTTTTGGTGTCCCTTGCTGGCGTTTACAAATATGTTTCTTTTTGTTTCTTGGGGCTTATTTTATACCAAGAGATCATTAATATGAGAGAGAGAGAGAGAGAGAGAGAGAGTGTGTGTGTGTGTGTGTGCACGCATGCATGCACATCACCTAGTTATACAACTGGAAAGAGGCAGAGATGAACATCTCCTGACTGCACCAGTCTCAAGGCCAAGGTTTTCCTGCTTGGATGTCCTGCCTGTTATCAGTAAATGAAAGAATATTGGGTCAAACCATATGAAAAGCAAATCAGACTTTAAATTTCTTCTGAAAGTCAATGAAAGTGAGAAGCAACCTAATAGTAAATGAGCCAAGATTACAAGCAGAGTCATCATGAAAAAAGATATTAGAATGCCCACTAAATCATGCCAGGTGCTCATCTTTAGCAGTGAACAGAGACACGCAGCATATGCAGTAGGGTCCCATATCTTACGTACCATGTGGAGACGGTGAGAAAGGCGATCATGTGAGGTGCCGAGTGGACTTGGGGAACTGTGTCTATACTACTCTTCGTGGGAGTGTTAACTGTTTTGTTTAATCAGAATGCAGTATTATAATATATGATATATATAAATCTAGGAATGTATTTTACAAAAATGTAAATAAGGGCACAGCAATTTATTTAAAAAGCTATTTATTGTCAGATTGCTTATAATAGAAATAAATAAATTACTATCCACCAGAATGGCTACAGAAAGCAGAGTGCATACTTACTGTGGTTCATCATGCAGTTATGATGAGAATAACAGAGGCCTGTAGGTAAGGTGTTGGAAACATTTGCAAGGTATGTTGTTGAATAGCAACAACAAAAAGATGTCACAGTCTCCTACTCACCCTCACTCTTCTCTCTGCATATATTTATAGATTTATATATGCACACACATATACAAATGCACATATTATATATGATCTTCTCGTATAAAAAGGAGCCCCAAGAAACAAAATGAAACATGCATTTTTTAATGCTTGAGAGACCTACCAAACTGTCCACTCATCTAAGAAAAAGGAATGAGAGGCCGGGCGCGGTGGCTCAAGCCTGTAATCCCAGCACTTTGGGAGGCCGAGACGGGCGGATCACAAGGTCAGGAGATCGAGACCATCCTGGCTAACACGGTGAAACCCCGTCTCTACTAAAAAATACAAAAAACTAGCCGGGCGCGGTGGCGGGCGCCTGTAGTCCCAGCTACTCGGGAGGCTGAGGCAGGAGAATGGCGTGAACCCGGGAGGCGGAGCTTGCAGTGAGCTGAGATCCGGCCACTGCACTCC
>NC_037670.1:60055949-60170306 GCF_003255815.1 Theropithecus gelada | reverse complement strand
AAAAAAAAAAAAAAAAAAAAAAAAAAAGAAAAAGGAATGAGAGAGGATTTTCAAGTTTTGATTGTTATATTATGCATTATTTGATTCTTTAGATGAAAATATACTTATATATCACGTAATAAAACAACAACAACAAAAGTTTATCAGATGGTCTAAAGGAGGGACTTTGCATCCAAGTTAAGCAGAAGAGAACATGGAATTCGGAGGTGAGGCAACTGGAAAGGACCAGAAGCCCCAAGTGGAGAGGTAGAGCTGAGTGAGAGCTGTGGGCAGGGGGCACAGTGCGGGAGGGAGCGTTTCTCACACAGTGAAGCATCATCTCTTGGCTGAGAAAAAAATATTTCGCAAAACTGTGTTGATCTTTAGAAATGGATAAACTATATTTGCTTCAAAAATGTGATGAGATACACACAAGTGTAGGCCCCAAATCTTCTGAACTGAATGAACTCTCGGTTATTGGCTGATCAAAAACTTTATAGTCATGTATTTAATATTCTAAATTTTTATAAATATTCATGTATTTAATAGTCTAAATTTTTAACTGAGGAAACTATCCTGAAGGTCCTTTATAGAGTAATTTGGGATTTTTACTGAGATTCCACTTTGAACAATGGACACTTACATTCTTAAGTTCAGAGCCTGTCATTACCTCGTGTCTGCCCATAGGCTGAGTGTGGTCACGCACTGAAGAAAGACAGTGAGGACACAGACAGAAGGCAGCCACTGCCTGCAAGCCAGGAAGAGGGCTTTCACCAAAATCTGAATCATCTAGCATCTTCATCTTGGATTCTGTTGCCTCTGATTTTTGAGAAAATAAATTTCTGTTGTTTAAGCCACCCAGTCCATAGTATTCAGTTATGGCAGCCCAAAGAGACGAATACAATATCATATACATTTTATCTGAGAAATTAAATACAACAGTGATATGAGGAATACACAAAAACACAGGTCATACTCTATTGTAAGTGTAAAGGGTTTTCTTTCCTCAAATATTCTAATAAGGAGTTTCAAAAGCTTCTTACCCTGTCTTCATAAATCATTCACTGTAGTGTCTTCCACTTAAGGGAAAAATAAAGATGTCAAAAGATTATAATTAAAACACTTAATTTTAATAATTATTATTACTTTCCAAAGCAGTGGTTTAATAATACATTTTTCCTAAAATTAAGGGGTTTAATCATTATAAAAAATCTAGTACAGTGCTTAAGACAGCTATGTATATTGGAAGAAAATTAAATCAAAATTTATTAAAGGTTTAAGATAAAACATCATCACATTTTAAGTACAGTTTTGAAAACTGCTCATGATCTATAGAATCCTGTCAACAGAATAGTCTATGGCATTAGTATGACCCATTTTTGGACTCGAATAGAATCTCTCTTTGAAAAATTGAGAGGAGTGTAGGATGAATTTCAGTGACATCCAACAAAAGCTTCATTGTATTTGCTTAATACATTTTTTAAGAATGGTGTCTAGAGTCTTTTTCTGCTTGAAAACAGAATTCAGGAAACAAATCTATAGAAAGGGTGTCCTATTCTCTGTCGCCGTGCTAGTGCGTGTTCCTTATAATTCACACTGGTTATACACCTGCTCTTAGGGAGAGACACTGCTGAGATTTCTTTATTCAGTTTTTTATTCCGTTTTGGAGAATAAAAGTGTTCTGACTTTCACTGCAGTAGACATGTTGGCCTTGTTGATGTCCTCTAGGATATGAGGAGGTGACTGGTGAGTTTCAGGAGGTGTATTATAGGAGTTTGTGTTGTTCGGACACCTTCCATCTCTCTTTCATGGGTATCCTTTGCTCTCTTCTACATGGAGGTCCAGTGGTTGGGCTCCTCTCGGCTCTGCGGGAGAGAATTTGAATGTACAGTCATGCACCACATAAAATGATGTTTTTTCATCGACCACCTATATGATGGTGGTCCCCTAAGATTATAATGGAGCCAAAAAGTGTCAGTGGTTAGACCTCTGTAGCCATTGTAACATCATAGCACAACACATTACTCAGGTGTTGTGGTGATGCTGGTGGAAATGAAGCTACCGCATTGCCAGTCCTGTAAAAGTCCTATGGTTATACACAGTACCTAATATTTGACAATGGTGATAAATGGCATGCTACTTTTTAATGTATTTACCGTATTTTTATAATTATTTTCGAGTATACTCCTTCTACTTACAAAAATAAATAAATAAATAACTGTAAAACACCTTAAGTCAGGCCCTTCAGGAGGTATCCAGAAGAAGGTGGTGTTATCACAGAAGCTGACAGCTCCCCTGCCTGCTATTTCCTCTGAAGACCTTCCAGTGGGAAAAGATATGGAGGTGGAAGGCAGTGATACTGATGATCCTGACCCTGTATAGGCCTAGGCTAATGTGTGTGCTTGTGTTTTGATTTGTAACAAAAAGTTTAAAAAGGAAAAAAAAATAAAAAAATAACAATTAAAGTAAGGCTGGGCGCGGCGGCTCATGCCTCTAATCCCAGCACTTTGGGAGGCAGAGGTGAGAGGATCAAGAGGTCAGGAGATCGAGACCATCCTGGCTAACAGGGTGAAACCCCATCTCTACTAAAAATATAAAAAATTAGCTGGGCGTGGTGGCATGCACCTGTATTGCCAGTCATTCGGGAGGCTGAGGCAGGAGAATCACTTGAACCTAGGAGGCAGAGGTTGCAGTGAGTGGAAATCTCACCACTGCACTCCAGCCTGGGTGATAGGGTGAGACTCCATTTCAAAAAAAAATTAAGTAGTTAATTAAAAATAAAAATAACCTTAAAAATGATGTATATAAAAATAGGTATACATTGTGCTTCTATTTTAAGCTGTGTTATTACAAAAGAGTCAACAAGTAAAAAAAAAAGTTAAAGTTTATTAAGTAAAACAGTTATGGTAAGGTAAGGTCAGTTGATTATTGAAGAAATGGATGTTTAATAAATTCAGTGTAGTCTAAGTGCACAGTGTTTATGACGTGTACAGCAATGCACATCAATGTCCTAGGTCTTCACATTCACTCACCACTCCCTCACTGACTCACCCAGAGCAACTTCCAGTCTTGCAAGCTCCATTCATGGCTATATTCTATACAGGTGTACCATGTTTTATCTTTCATAATATATTTTCACTGTACCTTTTCTATGTTTAGATTTTTTTTTTTTTTTTGAAACAGAGTCTCGCTCTGTTACCCAGGTTGGAGTGCAGTGGCGCAATCTTGGCTCACTGCAAGCTCCGCCTCCCAGATTCACGCCATTCTCCTGCCTCAGCCTCCAGAGTAGCTGGGACTACAGGCGCCGGCCACTACGCAGGGTGTTTAGATATTTTTAGATGCACAAATACTTCCTACCGCGTTACAGTTGCTACAGTATTCAGGATAGTAATCTGCTGTACAGGCTTGTAGCCTAGCAGCAACAGGCTATATCATATACCCTAGATCTGTAATAGGCGTTACCTTCTAGGTTTGTGTGAGTACACCATGTGATGACCACACAACAACAAAATTGTCTAATGACACATTTCTCAGAACACATCCCTGTCATTAAGTGACACATGACTGTACTTGCAAGTGTTTTTAGGCAGCAAATAGAGTTCCTCAGAACCACTTGATTCCTGGATGCTTATTTCAGACTCATTGTTCCTTTCCTCTGCTTTATAGAATCTTTGCCCTTTTTATTTGTTCAGAAAGGAGGAAGATTAATATCCACTGTCGGACTGAAATTGTAAGCATTGCTAAAACTAAAAGAATTATGCAATTTTTCACAAATAGTTTTTAAAAATTTTTAATGTTGCTCCCTTTATGCCTTGATATAGGCTTCAATTTTCTTGCTCTATTAGCCTTTCTGTTCTCTTTGTACTCCTATGTTTAATGTTATTTTTTCAGATTTAGACTGAATGATCTGTTTTAGTGAGCATCTCTGGGTGCATCAGCTTTGGTCATAAGTTTTGCTTCTTGTTCCACTGACAGATATTCTGTTCCTCATTTGCAGGCATATTATGTTTGCTAGCAGGTCTCAAAATCTAATTCTTTCAATTCAAAAGATTTCTCTACCAAATGATTGGTGTCAAAGCCATTCAGTGTAGCACAATTACATAGATTGTTTAAACTTGTTAAACTGAAGCATATAGATACAGTTCTAGGTAAGACATCAGTAAATTGATCTTCCCCTGAACTAGTAGGTGCAAAATTAAATCCAAGTGTGTCTTGAAGAGCAGCAAACATTGCTTTTCTATTTGGAATGATTCTCCTCATCCTGGAATGTCAGCTTCCAGAAGAGGAATACATCACTAGAGTTGTTGTCGTTATTGGAGTCCATGCCAGACAGATTCACTAACTTCCCTGGTTCTGAGCCGGTTATGCGGTTAGCTACAACGAAAGTTTTTTGGTTTTTTTTCCAACATATCTAGCCAGCACTTGAGTTAGAAAGTTTATTTCTCAGCTGTAAATGGATATCTTGTGCTTCTCTCATATTGGAGTTTTTCTTTCCAAAGCTAATGCCAACATTCTGTTGTTGCCCTGCTATATTTTCAGGAACTGAAAAGTGCTGGTGATTCTCTGGCATGGTACAACTACGAGAGTTGTATTTGCCAACGCCTGCAAGTTTTTAATTCTGTTCTCTTTCATATTTTTGTTTGTTTGTTTACATCTTCTAGATTGTACTAAAAAGACTTTTTAAGACAACTTTCCCTCATCGTCTTCTTCCTTGGCCATCACCTCTATTGTCAGGCCCCTCCTGCTCACTGGCAGTACTCTGCCATTGGAACCTCTGGTCAAGATCCAGCCCTGGCCCAGCCCCAGCTACCCGAGTCTGGCTCCATCTCCCATTGCAGATTTCCATGATTACATTTCAACTTACCTTCTTCATTTGCCCGTTCGTCTCTTGGCAGGCTATGATCACTGAATTTTTAACATAGATTCCCTCAATCCTGGTCGAGGATGAAAGCGAAAGGGGTAACAGTACTTGAGCCCATCAGATATTATCAACAGGGTTAATCAGATTCAGCGCAATTTTCTTGTCACATACCCATGAGCTAATTAGTTGAGAGAGAAAGGAGGAGAGAGAGGGAGCGGGTGGGCCAGGAGGGGTAGAAAGAAAGTTGAGGGCTGATTCTTTGGAGAAAAAAATGGAGAGATGACACAAGACACCGGGATGAAAAGGACTTTGATTTTAAATCAAGCCAGCACCTGAGACAGCAGGTTAGGAGGGAGAAGAGATGTTAAGCATTTGCACATCAGCTCTTCATCCAGCGCCAGAACACACACTCTCCTCTGTTCCTACCAGGAGTCCACACCTTTGTGCTGGACAGGCACATCCACACTCATGCCTGCCTTTGCGTGAGATTGAGGTTCCAAGGTCCTTCATCACTAACTCCCACCCTTGACCATGTGAAGCATATCAAAGAAAGCAAAGTAACTAAGCTCTGCCCTCAAATTACATAAAGGGTAAGAAAACAGGATTCTTTCTCTCTCAGCATCCGTTTGAGGAAAGAAACCACAGCAATTTTCTTATAACAGTAGGATCTATATTCTTTTATTCAATATCCAGTCCCACACCCTTAAAAGTTTCCAGTTTCTCTTTTGGTAGCAGATGCGATTCTTGTAAAGCAGGGTGGGTGTTATTTGAGGTCCAACGTTCACCTAATGCTGGAAACTCAGCGTAGACTCACTGTAATTTTAGGTAAGACTGTAGGGCAGCGGAGGTGGCACAGAGGTCACTGAAGCAGAAATCATGATATTGCTCCCACTTACCCTTGGAACTTGCCTATGCTCTTTGGAAGTTTTCAGGAAGCTTTGTGTGCTAGAATTATTGAAAATCAGTAGGGTTTTCACATGTGCACCCTTGGAAGAAAAGCACAAGGATGGAATTCATTTGTAGTCATGCACCTGACTTCTCATTTTGATGGAAAAAAAAATCAAGCCTCTTTCCCTGTCACTTTCAGACAGCTGAACTTTCCTCAGTGAGGCCCCCTTGCTAACGCCAGGTTTGAATATCAATAATATCAGAAATTTCTGAAGACAGTGCATTGCAGGCAGGCTATCTGCAATAATGCACAGAAGATTGAATAGGTGATTGTCATCAGAATCTGAACTCAAGAAAAACAACTTATGTTTTTGACACCACAAACATCAGGAAACTTTACACCCATCACGTATCTTGCTGTGGCCTGCATAGGTTTGCAGTCCAAATCTTGGTCCTTCAAGAGTATTCTGTTTTTTTGTTTTTTTTTTTTTTGAACAAGAAATTTCAATGTAAAATACAGTGATGTTTTTAAAAACCATTTATGTGAGAGTAATTACAGTTGGGATTGTTCCTAGTGATTCATGAGCATTTTGGTGTTTTATAAGAAAATGTCTGCCAGCAAGAGAACTGACTACACAACTTTTATATTCCCTAGACATCGTTGCTTTAGTTGGGAAACACACACACAACACAATGTTGTCTTGAAAAAATCACAGCAAACTCATTTCTGATATGGCAAGATATAATTCTACATACTTAGGGACTGATCATGTTTTCAGAGCCTAATTTCTCAGAATTTAATGAATGGGTATTCATAAGTGGAATTTCAAATGTAATACTATAAAATTATAATTTCTTAATAATTTTACAAGGATTGCTAGAGATAGACAAGAGTTAGGTTCTAATACCTTCTGTCAAATACATCCCTTTCAGTAGAGTCTATGTCCACACAGTTCAGTAAGACTAATGCTGAAGAAACTCTCAGGAGTCAACATGCTTTGTACCATTTTGGGTCTGTTTCATTCACCCCATTTCTGGCTATGTTTCACTTTGTGTTTACCGCCCTTCCTCCCTCCCTCCCTAATCCATCATTTCCTTCCATCAACCACCACAGACCTGATGCCTAAGCTGAAGAGACATGTCTTACACAATACAAAATTGAGTCTGCCAGAGATTTATTGTACAATTCTAACTTTAAATTAATACATGCTCATAGAATCTTAGAGAATATATCAAAATATAGAAGCATATAAATCAATAAGCCCAAGTGCACACATTTTCACTGCGTACTTGTTTCACATTTTTATAATAAACATTTGCTAGGCACCAATAATGTACAGTGATATCTTGGGAAACTGCAAGAGACAACCTCCCTTCAAGAACAGTATTTTAATGAGAAGAGAAGAAACGGACGTTGCTATGTTAAGTGACAATAAAGACATAAAGCACTATGACAAAAGGAAAGGGTACAATATTTTAATCTAGCAACATTGTGAAGTTTGTTTCTTTGGAGAGAGAATCTGTGCAACTAGACTTTATGGGACTAGAGGGGCATTCATGGAATTAGAGTAGAGATTATAAGAAAACAATAGCTAATGAGATAATGTATATACTTTTATATGTGAAGACTAAAGCATCACTACCCTAGTAGACATAGCAAACTAATCTGATCCTTCTGCCTTATATTAACCAGGGAAAGCAACAGCAGTTGCTGAAATAATCATGCCTCAATTATAGCAGCTTCACAGGCCAAAGGCTGGTTTCTCTCTGGGGTCGGTTCAAGCCCCATGTGACTGTCAGGGACCCAAGCCTCGTGCCCCTCCTCAGTGTTCTCCAGCAGCCTTGGCCTCTCCAGGAGACTGCAAGGGCAGCATGCTAAGAAGGCACCTCCTTTTAAATGCCTGGGTACAGAGAGGTGCTCTTTGGTGAAAAATGTTCTCATGGCCCCGCCTGACTTAGGGGAGGCTGGAAAATGCAGGTCAGCTGCTTGACAGAAAGGAGAAAATGGAGACAGGATTTAGTAAGCACAGAACCCTCTGTGTGCCACTCACAGCCAAAACGCAGACCAATAGAGATGGACCTGTGGGCACCTGCGTGTTTATACGCTATTTCTGTCAGTGGTGTAGTTTTTCCCTGCAATGCAGACAAATAGTTGTTAAAGTTTTAAATAAAACAAATATAAACTTCGCTCAATTTTTACAGTATTTGGAAGCATTTTTACAGTATTGGAAGATTCAGTTGATTAAAATTGTACAAGATACTTCATGTTTATGAATATGGAAAACACAGATTGATCATCCACAGAGTTAATTATAACACAGGTCACCTGTATTATGGTCTGGCTATACAACTTTTATATGAGATGCAAGGAACACCTTGTTGTGTGCAAGCATTCATGTTGCAGACATGTAGTGCTTGGGGCTCTGCTTAAAAAACACAAGTAGCATTACTCCACTCCATGTCAATTACTAAGACAAAGTAAAGCACCTCCACCAGTTTTCAGAAGCCCCTTGGAGATGCTGTCTCCTGATTGTGAGCCATAGAATTAGTAGAGGAGGAGAGGAGACAGAGAAATAGACAAATAGCATGGACAAACTGAAAAGAAAACGATGGTCACGTGGCAGAAGGGGAAAAAGTGAGATAGATTTAAAAATATAAACAAAGACACTGTTCCGTGGATATTTGGAGAGAAAAATTTGAGAGTAGGGCTGGGAATTTATTTTTCTCAGAACATTACCTAGGTTTGAAATTGTCATTTCTGTCAAATAGCATGTTGAATATTTCCTTGCTTTTGATGGCAGTAAAAAAAAAAAATGACCAGGGGATGCTTTCACAATGACAAAAAGTCATCCAAAATGCCACTGGACAATTTAATATTAATGAGGTCTTTCTACACATTATGAATATTACAGAAACATTATTGCTCCATTTTGGTCACAGATATATTTGGCATAGACCAAATTGTCCTCAGATATGCCTTTCATTAGCCTCCTGTTTGTATCATTCACAATTGCTTCAAAGAGAATAAAATACCTAGGAATCCAACTTACAAGGGATGTGAAGGACCTCTTCAAGGAGAACTACAAACCACTGCTCAACGAATAAAAGAGGACACAAACAAATGGAAGAACATTCCACGCTCATGGATAGGAAGAATCAATATCGTGAAAATGGCCATACTGCCCAAGGTAATTTATAGATTCAATGCCATCCCCATCAAGTTACCAATGACTTTCTTCAAAGAATTGGAAAAAACTACTTTAAAGTTCATATGGAACCAAAAAAGAGCCCGCATTGCCAAGACAATCCTAAACCAAAAGAACAAAGCTGGAGGCATCATGATACCTGATTTCAAACTACGCTACAAGGCTACAGTAACCAAAACAGCATGTTACTGGTACCAAAACAGAGATATAGACCAATGGAACAGAATAGAGCCCTCAGAAATAATACCACACATCTACAACCATCTGATCTATGACAAACCTGACAAAAACAAGAAATGGGGAAAGGATTCCCTATTTAATAAATGGTGCCAGCTATCCATATGTAGAAAGCTGAAACTGGATCCCTTCCTTATACTTTATACACAAATTAATTCAAGATGGATAAAAGACTTAAATGTTAGACCTAAGACCATGAAAACCCTACAAGAAAACCTAGGCAATACCATTTAGGACATAGGCATGGGCAAGGACTTCATGTCTAAAACACCAAAGTAATGGCAACAAAAGCCAAAATTGACAAATGGGATCTAATTAAACTAAAGAGCTTCTGCACAGCAAAAGAAACTACCATCAGAGAGAACAGGCAACCTACAGAGTGGGAGAAAATTTTTACAATCTACCGATCTGACAAAGGACTAATATCCAGAACCTACAAAGAACTTAAACAAATTTACAAGAAAAAAATCAAACAACCCCATCAAAAAGTGGGCAAAGGACATGAACAGACACTTCTCAAAGAAGACATTTATGCAGCCAACAGACACATGAAAAAATCCTCATCTTCACTGGCCATCAGAAAAATGCAAATCAAAACCACAATGAGATACCATCTCACATTAGTTAGAATGGTGATAATTAAAAAGTCAGGAAACAACAGGTGCTGGAGAGGATGTGGAGAAATAGGAACACTTTTACACTGTTGGTGGGACTGTAAACTAGCTCAACCATTGTGGAAGACAGTGTGGCAATTCCTCAAGGATCTAGAACTAGAAATACCATTTGAGCCAGCCATCCCATTACTGGGTATACAGCATGAGTATAAATCATGCTGTTATAAAGACACATGCACACATATGTTTATTGCGGCACTATTCACAATAGCAATGACTTGGAACCAACCAAAATGTCCATCAATGATAGGCTGGATTAAGAAAATGTGGCACATATACACCATGGAATACTATGCAGCCATAAAAAAGGATGAGTTCATGTCCTTTGTAGGGACATAGATGAAGCTGGAAACCATCATTCTGAGCAAGCTATCGCACGGACAGAAAACCAAACACCACATGTTCTCACTCATAGGTGGGAATTGAACAATGAGATCAGTTGGACACAGGACGGGGAACATCACACACAGGGGCCTGTTGTGGGGTGTGATAGCATTAGGAGATATACCTAATGTAAATGATGAGTTAATGGGTCCAGCACACCAACATGGCACATGTGTATATATGTAACAAACCTTCACATTGTGCACATGTACCCTAGAACTTAAGGTGTAATAATTAAAAAAAAGGAATTAAGAATTTGGTGGTAAAGTGTTAACAAAAGGTTGGAAGTTAACTGTTAAAACACCGCCTGCTGTACACAGTATAAGGGTCTCTTTGCCTCTTCCCCTTGAGAGTTGTATGCAGTTCCCTTCTGCTTGTAGCTTCCCCAACCACCTCCCCATAAATCCATTCTCAGGACTCGAGATGATGACTAGGAATTACTGTGCTGCAAATCAGGCAAGAGGTCTCACAGGGGGGCTGCCTGCCTGTGTGTCTCCTGGGAGTGAATGGCAAGCAGTGGCAAAGGGACCCAGGGGCTCTGGGGGTGGGGAAAATAAGAGTGTAGGCTAAGAAGCTGAGCTTTGTGCTCTGAGGAAGCTCAGAGAAGAGCCCAGGGCAAATTTCAAGTCCCAGGGACTCCAGCCATGCACTCAAGGGCATTGCACATGCAAACAATTCCTGCTAGACTGAAGCCTCTGCAAAACCTCTTTCATTCTGAGGATTCTTTATTGGTGGGACTCTGACGGTCTTCTCTGGGCTTCCCTGGGCTTGATTAACTGGTTAACAAGAAAGATAACTGTGCAGCTTTCTGAGAAAACGCTAGGAGTTACAGGAGCAACAGATGGCAGCGGAGGAACCTTACCAATTAGTAGAGTTATTCCATCTAAAGATGAGAAGTCTGGTCCCTGAGTCAAAATTCAATGTTGGCATTAGAGAATAGAAAAAAAATGAATAAAATTCCAGTCTGCAGAAGGTGTTTCATTAAGCAGAACAGAATCTCATTATTTCAGACTGTACTCATTCAGAATGCGTGATGTCTATTCAGAGACTACAGACATGTTCGCATTATTTTATGTGAAATTCTTACTGCATTTTTTCCATGAGCACACCTAACAAATGCTAAGGAGCTATTTATTTACAAAACAGATTCTGAGCACAACAGATGATTGCTACCTAGAAGCCTTAAGTGACAGTAGCAAAGCGATTGTTTTATAAAAGGAGTGCTTTAAATTTAATTTTTTAAAGTTGAAATACAGTAAAATGAATTTTCTGTGCGCAGCTCTATGATTTGTAAAACATGTACAGATGGATGAAATACCTCCACACGCAGAACACAGAGCAGTGGCCTCACTGCAGGAGCCTCCCCTCATTCCCCATGCAATCACTTTGCAGGCCACCCAACCCCTAGAGCTGGGCGACTGCTGGTGTGTTCTCATGGAATTACACAGCGTATATTCCTCTTTAGATACTAGCTTCTGTCACTCAGAATAATGTCTTTGAGATGCACTTAAGTTGCTGAGTGTATCCATAGTCTATTCCTTTACATTGCTGCATACTCTTCCCTTGTATGGATTTGCTACTCTTTTTTTTTTTTTTTTAATCTATTAAGCTGTTGAGGGGCATAAGGGTTGTTCCAATTTGAGACAATTATGAATAGAGTTGCTATCAATAATCGTGTAGAAAGTTTTGTGTGAATATAAGTTTACATAACTCTAGGATACATAGCCAAAGAGTAGGATGCCTAGTTCTCATGGTGTGTATGTGTTCAACCATACCAGGAACTACCAAGCTTCTTGCCAACTTTTTGGAGTGGCTGTCTAAGTTCACATTCTCAATGTGAAGTTCTCATTCACAGCACGCAAGAGCTCCATTGCTCCACATCCACACCAGGGGTATTGTCAGCATTTTATGGACCTACCATTATAATGCATGTGTGGTGGTAGCTTACAGTCACCTTGGATTGCCTTGCCTGTGATGTTGAACTTTTTTTTTTTTTTTTTTTCTGAGACCCAAGGTGGAGTGCAGTGGTGTGATCTCGGCTCACTGCAACCTCTGCCTCACAGGTTCAAGTGATTCTCCTGCCTCGGCCTCCTGAGTAGCTGGAACTACAGGCACATGCCAGCACGCCTGGCTAATTTTTTGTATTTTTAGTAGAGCTGGAATTTCACCACGTTAGCCAGGATGGTCTCAGTCTCCTGACCTCGTGATCCACCTGCCTTGGCCTCCCAAAATGCTGGGATTTCAGGTGTGAGCCACTGTGCCCGGCCTATTATGTGGTTGTTAATATCTTCTTTGGTGAAGAACCTGTTCAATACTCTTGCTCATTTAAAAATTGAGTTGTTTATTTACTTATGGTTGAGCTTTAGTGTTTTCCAAATTTGTTTATTCTAAAGACAAGACATTTGTCGTATACACAATGTGAAATATTTTTTTCCTCATCTCTAGGTAGTCTTTTCATTTTCTCAACTGGCATTTCACAGAATAGGTGGCTTTAACTTTGATAAAATGCAATTTAACATTGTAATGGATTGTGCTTTTAGTGGTATGTCTTATAATATTTACCTCAGGCAGGATGATATCTTACTTTTATTCTAAAAGCTTGATAGTTTTCATTTTAATATTTGAATACGTGATCCGTTTTGAGTTACTTTGTATGATTTGTTGAGGTTCAGGTTAAAGTTTTTTAGTGTGTGTGTTTATAGTTCTCCAAGGGTTCCAACACAATTTGTTAAAGAGAATGCCTTTCTCCGTTAAATTGTCTTTGCACGTTTGTCAAAAGTAATGGGTCTATTCCTCAACATTCTGTTCTGTTCCATTAATTGTTGTGTCTACTGTTCACCAATACCATACTGCCTTGAGTACCATGCCTAGCAACACTCATCAGTTTTCACTATCTATAGTGAAAAAAGGAAAAAAGAAAAACTCAGAGCAGTCTGGATTATGTGTTACGCAAAATTTATCATGCCCGGGGAGATCAGTATGGACTTCAAGCATGCCCTCCACATCCATAGGACAATTGTTTAGAAGCATTTTGTTCCTGACTAGCTGCTTCAACCATTATCTTCTTGCTCCTAGAATTTGTGATGTAAAGAACAATGTATATCCAATCAACAGCTTATGTTATTTTAACGTAAATTATTTGGTAAACAACACAGAAACTGTCTCTTCTTTTTCCTTAATAACCCACTTGTAACTGCTGCTAATCAAAGTGTATATTCAGGGCCACTTGAATCTATGCTTCTCACGTAGCCATCCTCAGGCCTTGAACTCAAATAAACTCTATACTTAATCCTATTTTCTGAATCTCGATGTTTAAGATTGACAACAATAAGTCTTAAAGCCAGGTGAAGTGATTCTTCTAACATGATTTATCTTTTCAGTGTTGGTTTGGGTATACTATTTCCTTTGACTTGAATCCAAATTTTAAAATCCATTTGTCTATGTCTGTAAAATTTTATCCTGCTGTTTTGTTAAGAATTTTGTTAAATCTGTGGTGTGATGTGCGGTTATGTGACACCTGTATTATAATGAATGTTCCAATCCATAAAAATAATATGTCTTTCCATTTATGTAGGTTCTATTTATTCCTTTTACTAGTACTTGTAGTTTTTAGCCTACAGATTATGTCTACATTTTGATAAATTCTAAGTATTTCACTTTTGGGGGAACTTCTGCAAATGGTAGTAGTTGTGTTCTAATTTGGTTTTCAGTTTGTATTACTAATATGTGAAAATATAAATTTAACTTTATGTTTTGGTCTTGCATTCCACTGCTTTCATAAGCTAACTTATTAGTTCTATAAGGTATTTTTGTATGTTCTTTAGAATTTTCTACATCGACAATTCACATTATTTGTGAAAAACAACAATGTTATTTCGTCTTTTCTAAGTTGTAAGCTTTTTATTTCTTTTTCATATTTTATGTAATGGCTAGAACTTTGAACATAATGTTGAAAAACGGATATCCTTGCCTTTTTTCCAATCTTAAGGTGAAAGCCACTGAGTCTTTCGTCGTTACATAAGATATTTGCTGTGTGCTATTTGCACGCCATTTATCTGGTTGGTAAATTTCCTTCTATCCCTGGTTTGGTGCAGATTTTCTAATAAATAGATTCTGAATTCTGTCAAATGCTTTCTTTTTGTGTCATTTGATATTGCCACATGATTTTTCTTCTTTAAACTGAAAATGTGATATACAGTCTCCATTGGTTTTTAACATGGAATGAGCTTGCATTTTCAGGAAAAAACACATTTTGTTGTCATTTTTGTAACATACATTGCTGGAGTGGGTTTGCCAGCACATTGAAGATGTTTTTGTCTGTGTTCATGAGGGCTATTAATATACAACTTTTCTTTATTTGTCTGCTTGTGTTATCAGAGTGTATTGATTTCCTATGGCAACATAACAAATTACCACAGACTTAGCAGTAAAACAACATCCATTTATTAGCTCACAGTTCTCTAGATCAGAAGTTCAGAGACAGCATGATTGCTTTCTCTGTTCATGGTCTCAAGTGCTGAAATCAAGGTGAGCTCTTATCTGTAGGCTCTGGGGAAAAATTCACTTCCAAGTTTATTCAGATGGTTGAACTAATTTACTTCATTGTGGGTCTAACACTGAGGTCCTCACTTATTTGCTGACGATCACCTGAAGGCCACTCTCAGGACCTACCGCCTTCAGACAAACCCAGGAGACATTGTAGGTTTCGTTCCATACCCAGGAGACATTGCAGGTTTTGTTCCATACCACTGAAATAAACTTTTTAGTTTCCCAGTTCATATAAAAGTGTTTACTATACTGTAGTCATTTAAGTGTACAATAGCATTATCTTTAACATATCTTAAGAAAAAAATGCTTTATTGCTAAAAAACGGCAACGATCATCTAAGCATTCTACAAGTTGGATTTTTTCCTGAATGGTCTTGCCTCCATGTTGATGGCCATTGACTGATCAGGACAGTGGTAGCTGAAGGTTGTGGTGGTTGTGGCAATTTCTTGGCTGGGTGCGGTGGCTCACTCCTGTAATCTCAGCACTTTGGGAGGCCTAGGTGGGCAGACCATGAGGTCAAGAGATTGAGAGCATCCTGGCCAACATGGTGAAATCCTATCTCCACTAAAAATACAAAAATTAGATGGGTGTGGTAGTGCATGCCTGTAGTCCCAGCTACTTGGGAGTTTGAGGCAGGAGAATCGCTTGAGCCCAGGAGATGGAGGTTGCAGTGAGCCAAGATCACACCACTGCACTCCAGCCTGGTGACAGAGCGGGGCACTGTCAAAAAAAAGAAGAAAATAAAGAGGACCTATCTTAAGAAAAAAAAAAAAAGCTTTATTGCTCAAATATGCCAATATCCATCTAAGAGTTCTACAAGTTAGAATTTTTCCTGGATGGTCTTGCCTTGCCTCCATGTTCATGACCATTGACTGATTAGGGCAGTGGTTGCTGAGGGTTGCGGTGGCTGTGGCAATTTCTTAAAAGAAGACAACAATACATCTTTCTGTATCAATTGACTCTTCCTTTCACAAAAGATTTCGCTGTAGCATGTGAAGCTGTTCTTTGGAATTTTGCTCACATTAGAGAGTCTTTCAAAATTAGAGTCAATTTTTTCAAACTTTACCACTGCTTTATCAACTAAGTTTATGTAATATTCTAAATCATTTGTTACCATTTCAAAAACGTTCACAGCATCTGCACCGGGAATAGACTCCATCTCAAAAAAAATCATGTTCTTTGCTGATCATTAAGAAGAAACTCTCATCCCTTAAATTTTATTATGTATTTGCAGCATTTCAGTCACATCTCCAAGCTCCACTTCTAATTCTAGTTCCCTTACTATTTCCACCACATCTGCAATTACCTTCTCAACTAAAGACTTGAACAGCACAAAGTCATCAATTTTGGTTGGAATCAACCTCTTCCAAACTCTTATTAATGTTAAATTGTGGCCTCATTCCATTAATCACAAATGTTCTTAGTGACATCTTGAATAGCAAATCCTTTTCCAAAGGTTTTCAGTTTACTTTTCTCAGGTCCACAAGGGTAATTACTATCTAGAGCAGCTATAGCCTTACACAATGTGTTTCTAAAATAATAGAACTTGTAAGTCTAAACTACTCTTGGATTTATGGGCTGCAGAAAGGATGTGTTATCAGACATAAAAACAACATTACTCTTCTTGCATATCTTCATCAGAACTCTTACCTCTGACCAGGTGCATTGTCAATGAGCAGTAATATTTTGAAAGAAATTTTTATTTTTTTTTTCTGAGCAGTAGTTCTCAACAGTAGTGTTAAAATATCTGGTAAACCGTGCTGTGAATACATATGCTGTCATTCAGATTTTGTTGTTTTGCTGATACAGCACAGGAAGAGTAGATTTACCATAACTCTTAAGGGCCCTAGGATTTTCAGAACAGTAAATGAGTATTGGCTTCAAGTTAAAGTCACCAACATCATTATCCCCTAACAAGAGAGTCAGCCTGTCCTTTGAAGCTTTGAAGCCAGGCATTGATTTCTCTCTAGCTGCAGAAGTCTTAGATGACATCTTCTTCCAATGATGTAGTCACCTTCATCAATGATCTTAGCTAGATCTTCTGGAAAGCTTGCTGCAGTTTCTACATCAGTACTTGCTGCTTCACCTTACGCTTTTATATTATGTAGATGACTTCTTTCCTTAAACCTCATTAACCTACATCTGCTAGTTTCAAGCTTTTCTTCTGCAACTTTCTCACTTCTCTCTGCCTTCATTGAACTGAAAAGAGTTGAGACTTTGTCTGGATTAGGCTTTGGTTTAAGGGGATGTTGTACCTTATTCGATCTTTTATCCAGACCACTCAAACTATCTCCATCTCAGCAATAAAGCTATTAACGTTTTACTTTCTTATTATTTGTGTGTTCACTGGAGCAATACTTTAAATTTTATGAAAGAGCTTTTCCTTTGCATTCATAACTTGGCTGTTTGGCACTAGAGGCCTAGCTTTCAGCCTATATTTGCTTTCAACATGCCTTCCTCACTAAACTTAATCATTTCTAATATTTGAGTTAAAGTAAGAGACATTGGAATCTTCCTTTCACTTGAACATGTAGAGGCAATTGTAGGATTATAACCGGCCTAATTTCAACATTGTTGTGTCTCAGAGAATAAGGAGACCAGAAGAGAAGAAGACCAATGGAGGAACAGAGCAGTCAGAACAAACATAACATGTATGGACTAAGTTTGCCATCTTATATGGGCTCAGTTTTTGGTACCTCAAAACAATTACAATTGGCCCAGTGCAGTGGTTCACACCTATAATGCCAGCATTTGGGGAGGCCAAGGCAGGTGGATTGCTTGAGACCAGGAGTTCAAGATCAGTCTAAGCAACATAGTGAGACCCTCCCCTCTACAAAAAATTAAAAAACAAGCTGAGCATGGTGGCACATATCTGTGCTTCCAGCTTCTCCAGAAGCTGAGGTAAGAGGAAAACCTGGGGTGGGTAGCTCCTCTCCTCAGCTGGTCATCTCATCATCTCTTCAGCTCTCAGTAGAGAGGACACTCTGGTGTGGGTAGCTCTTCTCTCTGCCACTGATGATCTTGTAGTCTCTTTTTCAGTCTGGACAAGCCTGGGGTATTTCTGGCCTTCAGAGGAGAGAAAGTGTGTGTTGATTGGTCTATGGGCAGCCATGGGTGGGCCCGGAGAAAGCCCCATAAATTCCCATTCAGGTCTTCATGACGGGCAGCCCAGCCCCCAGGCTTCAGGTCTTCCTCAGTTTGAAGGTGGGGCCCCTCCCAGGACCTTCCCCTTTCTTCCCCACAGCCTGCCTTTTGGTGCTGTTCATGGTTCCCAGAGTGTTCATTCATGTTCATCAGTGCCCAAAGTCCGGAAGGGGCCAAGGCAGCAGGAGAATGGCATGTCAGTGCTGCCACAAGTGTGTGCACACTCAGCTTGGTTGTGACAATGCCCAGGCTTAGCTACAACTTTGCTATGAGATTAGAGTGGGCACTGGGAGTGGGGAGAGGCCAGATAGTGAGAGCAGGCACTTCCAAGGGTGAGAGGGGAGCAGGGGGCCCTTGCCAGGCCATGAGAGTGCAGAGATGGCTGGGTCCACAGCCGTGGCTGGGCAGTGGCAGCTACACCCGGGAGGGTGGAGCTCCTGTCTGCTCCTGGTCCCCAAGAGCACACGAATTCCCAAGTCTGCAGCTGTGGCTGGGCAGCCACTGCTGTGACTGGGGGGCACAGGGCTCCTGTCTTGCCAACTTAGAAGGGGGCAGGGTATCTGCCTGTTCCCAGCTCATACGAGCTCCATGGAGTGGTCGGCTCTGGCTGCTTCTCCCCCGCTGCAGCCAGCATCATGGCAGCAGCTGCTCTGGATGGGCTGCCACTGCCATCACTGTAACATGCTCTTTGGGACTTTGTGGTTCCTGGAATCTCCAAGCTTCCAGGTGCCACTACATTCCCCTAATCCAGACACAGGTGCTTGCAGTGAAAGCTGCAGTGCAGTACATCTGGTCCAGCTGCAGCCTCGCACAAAGCCAGCACCTGTGCTGGGACTTGGAGCTGCCTGACACATCACAACAACCAGCGTGCCTGGCTGTGTGCAGTGACCGGACCCTGCACTTGCTCACCACACACGCTTCACCACTCTGCATCTGGCTTGCCCTTGGCAGATGTGAGACCTGAGCTGAACGCAGCCTGCTACATAGAGCAGAACAAGCTGAAATAATGAACAATATTCAAGCAGAAGGTGCCAGCAGCCTCAGAGGTTTCTGGCCGGCTAAGTGACACCCCAAGGATTCCACGACACCACCACAACCAGTCATTGTATTTTCTGTCCTTTTTTACTGGCTTTAGGTATATTTTTGCCCTTCTATTTTTTCATGAGGTAGACAATGAGATTATTGGTTTTAGACTTTTTTTCTTTTCTGAAGCAAGCTGTCACTGCTATACATTTCCCACTATGAATAACTTTAGGTATATACTTACAATTTTTTCTTTTTCTTTTCTTTTCCTTTTTTTTTTTTTTTTTTTTTTTGAGACAGAGTCTTGTTCTGTTGCCCAGGCTGGAGAGCAGTGGCACAATCTTGGCTCACTTTTACCTCCGCCTCCTAGGTTCAAGTGATCCTCCTGCCTCAGCCACTCTAGTAGCTGGGATTACAGGCACATGCCGCCATGCCTGGATAATTTTTGTTTTAGTAAGACAAGGTTTCACCACATTGGCCAGGCTGGTCTCAAATGCCTGACTTCAGGTGATCCACCTGACTCGGCCTCCCAAAGTGCTGGATTACAGGCGTGAGCCACCGTGCCCAGCCTATATTTACAATTTTTCATCTTGTACTTTTCTTTTCACTCAATTCAAAATAATTTCTTAACTTCATTTGGTAGTTCCTTTTTGACTCATTAATTATGCAATATTAAGAAGCGACTGCTTTATTTCCAACATTCTGGTGATTGTCTTGTTAGTTTTCTGTTACTCATTCTTTGTTTAATTCTATTATAGAGTAATAAATTTCATATAATTTGTGTCCTCTACAATTCCTTGGTCTTTGCTTTCATCATTTGGGATATTATCTATATTGGCTGCTCACCAGGTGCACTGGAAAAGAATATGTATTTTACCATTTGGGGGTGGAGTGTTACATAAATGTAAGTTAAATCCAGTCATACGTGGTGGTGCTCATTTTTTTCTGTATACTTGCTGATTTTCTGTCTACTGGTTCTATCAATTACTGAGGGAGGATATATCCAACTACATTGTCGATTTGTCTGTTTATCTTTTTCAGTTATTTCAGCTTTTTTCTCATGTCTCTGAAGCCTTGATTTTTATGTTCATATGAGGTGCTCCTGCAGGCCACTGCCAAGCTGCATTTAGCCCTTAGCTTCCCTCCCATGTTCACCAGTGACCAAAGTCCGGAGGGGGCCAAAGCAGCAAGGGATTATTTCGACTTTTAGGATTATTATGACTCATCACAATGAAATACCTCTTTTTGTCCTTAGTAACATTTGTTTGTTTGAAGTCTACTTTCTTTAATAGTAATATAACTGATTCCGGCTTTCTTTATATTTTGTTTTAAAATTTCTTATTGAGATTTTACAGTAAATACCTTGCAAATTTGTTTTGAGATGAAGTCTTGCTCTGTTGCCCAGGCTGGAGTGCAATGGCACGATCTTGGCACACTGCAGCCTCCGCCTCCCGGGTTCAGGTGGTTCTTCCACCTCAGCCTCCCAAGTAGCAGGGATTACAGGCGACCACCACGACACCTGGCCAATTTTCTTTTTTTTTTCTTTTTTTCTTTTTTTTTGTATTTTTAGTAGAGATGGTGTTTCATCATGTTTGTCAGGTTGATCTCAAACTCCTGGCCTCAGGTGATCCGCCCATCTCAGCTTCTCAAAGTGGCATGTATTTTTAATATACTTCATTTTTTACAGAAATTTTATTTTTACAGCAAAATTGAGTAGAACCTATAGAGAATTTCCATGTATGCCCTGCCTCCACACACTCACAACTCCCCTCACTCTTAGCATCCCACACCACAATAGCACACTGTAACATGGATGTTCCTACACTGACACATGATTATCACACAAAGTCTACAGTTTTTGTTAGCATTCACTTAGTGTTCTGCATTTTATGGATTTTAATAAATATATACTGACATGTATTCACCACTGTAGTATAACACAGAATAGTTTCACCACTGTAGTATATGTAACATGGAATAGTGTCACTACTGTAGTATAATGTGGAATAGTGTCACCATTGTAGTATAATGCAGAATAGTGTCACTGCCCCCAAAGTCCTCTGCCTACTTGTGCCTTTCTTCTCCCCAACTGCTAGCAACCATTGATCTTTTCCTTCTCCACAGTTTTGCTTTTTCCAGAATGTCATGTAGTTGGAATCATGCAGCATGAAGTCTTTTTAGATTAGCTTATTTCATTTAGTAATACACATTTCTGTTTCCATATCTTTTCTTGGTTCAATACTTTCTTTCCAGCATTGAGTAATACTCCATTGTCTGCGTGTAGCATAGTTTGTTTCCCTACCTAAGGAAATCTTAGTTGCTTCTGAGACTAGTCTATATAAATAAATTTTCTATAAACTTTTATGTGTAGGCTTTTCTGTAGACATAAGTTTACAATTCATTTGGGTAAATACTAGAGTGTATGGCTGGGTTGTATGATAAGAGCATGTTCAGTTTTCTAAGACATGGCAAAGCTATCTTACAAAGTAACCGTACCATTTTGCATTCCCACCAGCAATAAATGATAGTTCCTGTTGCTCTACATTCTTACCCAGATTTGTTGTTGTCAGTGTTGTGGATTTTCACCATTTCAATAGGGTATGAGTGTTATGTCATTGTTGTTTAAATTTGCAGTGCCCTAATGATGTGATGTTGAACATCTTTTCCAATGCTTATTTTCCATCAGCATAGTTTATTTGGTGAGATGTACGTCTATGTCCTTTGCCATGTTTTACTAAGATTTTTCCTGATCTTATCATTGAGTTCTAAGAATTCCTTTTATATTTTGGATAACAGTTCTGTTTCAGATGTGTCTTTTACAAATAGTTTCTCTCAGTCTGTGGTTTGTCCTCTCATTCATCTGACATTGTCTTTTGCTCAGCAGCAGTTTTTACTTTTAATGAAGTCTAACTTATCAAGCGGCTTTAACATGATCATGCCTTTAATGATATATCTGTAAAATCATTGTCATTCTGAAGTCCATATACATTTTTTCCTAGGTCATCTTCCAGAAGTTTTATAGTTTTGAATTCTACCTTTAGATCTTTGATGTACTTGAAATTAATTTGTGTGCAGGATGTTAAGTCTATTAGTAAATTTATTTTTTTTGCATGTGGATGTCCAGCTGTAGCACTGTTTATTGAAAGACTATCAAGATTATCCTTTCTCTATTTTATTTCATTTTATTCTTTGTTAAAGATCAGTTGACTGTATTTATGTGCTTCTGTTTATTATTATATCAACACCACAGTCTTGATAAACAGTTAGCTTATGGTAGCTGTAAGTCCTCTAACTTTGTTCTTTTTTGTTTTTTTTTTTTTTTTTTTTTTTGAGTCGGAGTCTAGCTCTGTCATCCAGGCTGGAGTGCAGTGGCGTGATCTTGGCTCACTGCGACCTCCACCTCCTGGGTTCATGCCATTCTCCTGCCTCAGCCTCCCAAGTAGCTGGGACTATAGGCACTTGCCACCATGCCTGGCTAATTTTGTTTTGTTTTGTTTTGTTTTTTGTATTTTTAGTAGAGACAGGGTTTCACTGTGTTAGCCAGGATGGTCTCAATCTCCTGACCTCGTGATCTGCCCACCTCGACCTCCCAAAATGCTGGGATTACAGGCATGAGCCACCCCGCCCGGCCAATTTTGTTCTTTTAATTCAATATAACATTGGCTATTCTGTGTCTAAGATAACTCCATATACATTTTATAATCAGTTTATTAACATTCTCAAAATAGCCCACTGGAATTTTGATGGGGATTGTGTTGAATCTATAGATCAATTGAGCAGAACAGGTATCTTGGCAATATTGAACCTTCCTATTCATAAAAATGGAATATCTCTTTATTTAGTTCTTTCTTGACTTCTTTCAACAGATTTTGGAGTTGTTTACATATAGATATTGTGCATATTCTTTTGAATTTGTGTATATTTGGGGGTGCAAGTGTAAATGGTTGTGTGTTTTTAATTTCAGAGTTCATTTGCTCATTGCTTTTATATAGGAAAGTGATAGGGTTTTTAGATATTAACCTCATATCATATAATCTTGCTATATTTGCTGTTTATCTTTTTCACACATTTACTTTTATAACCTGCATATAATATCACATTTGAAGTGAATTACTTCTAAGCAGGTAATTTTTTTATTTTGCAATCTCTGCTTGTTAACTGTTGTTTTTATCATTTTTATTTAGTTTATGACATGCTTAAATTTAGTTCTTTCTAAAATGTGTTTTTTAGGTGTTCCCTCTCTTTTACACTTTTGTTTTCCTTCCCTTTGGGTTTGGGTTACTCGAACATCTTTTACTATTCTATTACAGTATACTTAGAATAAATATTTTACTCTTTAAGTTGAATACAATAATTTTATAGCCATATATGTCCCTGTATACTTCTGTACTTTATGTTGTAGTTGCCTTATGCTTTAAGTTTAGATACATAAAAAACTTTTCCAGAAATGCTAAGGTTTTGACTTTAAAACTTCATACATATTATAAAAAACCTCAAAAGGAGAATAATAATCTATTACATTTCCCCAGGTATTTACCATTTCTGTTGTTCATGCTTCATTCCTGATGTTCCAGGGCTTATCCATTATCATTTCTCTTCTACCTCAGTACCTTTCTTTTTTCTACACCAGTTGTTTGGAGAAAATGTTTTGCATGGAATTATCTTAGTTTTCCTACCTCTGAAAATTTCACATAAATCTCAAAGGTTACTTTTCCTGGATATCTAGTTCTTTGTTGACAGTTCTTTTTCTTTCAACACTTAAAAAAGTTTCCTCCTGCTTCTTTCTGGCTTTCAGGCAAGATTTCCACATCTATTTGAATCTTTGTTTTTGAAAAACAATGTGTCATTCTTTTTCTGTTTTCAATTTACTTGCCTTTATTATTCAGCAGTTTGGGGTTGCTTGGAATCTTGAATTGATATGTTTATGTCTTTTGACAGATTTGAGAAATTTGCATTTATTTATTTTACATTTTGTTGAACACCACATCTTTCACCAGTTCTGTAATTGCAGTGATGCAAATGTTAGATATTTTGGTATCTTCCCACAGGTGTCTCAGGCTCTGCTCATGTAAAAGATTTTTTTTTCTGTTGTTCACATTGAATGCTTTACATAGGACTATCTTGAAATTCACAGGCTATAATCGACTAAACAGTGACCCTCAAAAAAGGTATGTCCATGCCCTAATTCCCAGGATTTGTAAATGTGACCTTACATGGAAAACGAGTTTAGATGAGGTCAGTCTGAATTAATGGAATGGGTTATAAATCCAATGACAAGTGTCCTTATAAGGAACACACAGCAAAGAGGTGGAAGCGGTGTGACAATGGATCCAGATATTGTAGGGATACAACCACAAGCCCAGGAATGCCAGCAACTGCCAGAACTGGGAAGAAGAAAAGAATCACATCTCACATAGAGCTTTCTGATAAATCACAGCTCTGCCAATACATTCATTTCAGGTTTCTCGCTTCCAGATCTGTGAGAGAATAAATTTCTGTTGTTTTAGGTCACCGAATTTGTAGTAATTTGTGGCAAGAGCCACGGGAATCGAATGCATGGACTCTGAGCTAATCTAAGGTTTGTTTTTGTTGTCACTTCTCAATTAATGTTATGTTTTAGTTCTAAA
The DNA here is from genome assembly GCF_003255815.1 of Theropithecus gelada. Classification (NCBI taxonomy): domain Eukaryota; kingdom Metazoa; phylum Chordata; class Mammalia; order Primates; family Cercopithecidae; genus Theropithecus; species Theropithecus gelada. The sequence goes on along the minus strand of NC_037670.1, from coordinate 60,145,735 downwards.
TATTTCCCCTTGGCGTCTTTTTTGTTCTATTTATTTCCTGAGATTTTCTATGTTTTTATTTGTTAAAAGAGTGATTGCCTTTATTTATTGGGCCATTTTTATAATAGTTGCTTTAATATCTTTTTCAGAAAATTATAACAAGTGCATCATCTCAGCATATATGTCAATTGACTGTTCTTTCATATATGAGTTGTGAATTGTGATTTTCCTAGGTTATTGGATGACAAATAATTTTGGATATTATCCTGGATATTTTAAATATCTTATTATGAGACTGTGGGTCTTTTAAAAAATCCTACAAATAATGTTGATATTTTTGTTTGACAGGCAATCAGTTGGGCTTAGACCACAAGTTCCAACCAGTCTTTTATGGATTATAAATTATCCAATATAGCTGTTTTCAAAGCCTTTGCAGTGTTGTTTATATCTGATCTAGGCGAGCACCACCCAGTGGCCAGGCTGGGACATGGGCAGTGGTTTATCCCATAGTTCGGTTCTCAAAATCCATTGACGCTAATAAGGGTCAAAGCCATGCACATATCATTTGAAATGAACTCAGAAGTACAAAATCAACACTCAGTGACCACTTTCTCAAGCTCTCCTCTCTCTGCAATCTCCCTAGTACTTCTGCAGTACCCTTGGTCTTCCCCTTGTGGTCATCATACCAGAAATCTAAGGCTTTGGGTGTCCCACTCTGTTGTTCAGTGACAGGTAGACAGAGACAGACAAAAGCAATAGAGTTTCATACCACCCGTGGGTAATCACAGCTCCTCTGATCAGACAGGGAGGTTCCCTTCCTTAGAGTTTTGGCTCTGCTGCCAATGCTGCCATGAGATTGCTTGGGGACCGGGGCATCCAAGAATAGAGGGGAAAAATGCATAATAATCCCTACTCTTACTGAGTGTTAGGAGTTATCTTTCTTATTTCTTTCTTTTTTCTTTTTTCTTTTCTTTTTTTTTTTGTTTTTTTTTGAGATAGAGTCCCACCCTATCACTCAAGCTGGAGTGCAGTGGCGCAATCTCCACTCACTGCAACCTCCACCTCCTGGATTCACATGATTCTCCTGCCTCAGCCTCCCAAGTAGCTGGGATTACAGGCACACAGCACTATGCCTGGCTAAATTTTTTAATATTTTTAGTAGAGATGGGGTTTTGCCATCTTGGCCAGGCTAGTCTCGAACTCCTGACCACAAGTGATCCACCCACCTCTGTCTCCCAAAGTGCTGGGATTACAGGCATGAGCCACTGCACCCTGCCATGTTTCTTGAGTTTCAACTAGAGGATTGCTCCTGTCGTTTTCTGTATCAATGCTCTGGTGACTACTTCTGGGTTTGGGGTGTGGTCAAGTTCAAGTTAGAGGATATTGGAAGCAACACTGAGAGTTCAGTGGTACTTTAAATTCTGGTCGTTTCCCCCAAACTGTCTGCTACTATTACTTTTCAGAGTTCTTAATAGCTTCTTCATGCATTCTGTTCTGGTTTTATGGCAATTTTAAGTAAGAAAGACAAGTGTGATTATTTCATCTTCTACTAAAAAAAGAATTATGGTAGATAATTTTAAAAATCACATTGTAATAATTTTACCAAAATGTACTCTATAGTAAAGTGAATAATGGATGTGTGTTGCAACAGGATGCAGTGACAGATTGCTGATGTTACAGTAACCCAACCTGTGTAATAGGGAAAAGACGACAATGGCACCAACCAAAATAGACTGATGGATAATGCTTCGTTCCAGCTTCCGCCATTTGTGAAAATCTCGTCAATTTCAATGGTCAAACCTCATTCACTTCTAAGCAGGAGGCAGTCAGTAGAATATGCTGAAAGAAAACAAATTGAGACCTTAAGAAAAATCAAGTAATACAAATGTATATGTGTATCTTTACAACAGAGCTAATGTAATATCTTCTAGTTCCAATTTCAAATTCTGATGATTAGTGATTTTGTCATATTCCATTCTCTAGTCCTGTAACCAAGTTTTTAAACACATGCATGCATGTTTGCATAGGCATAGTATATAAATACAATGCAAACATACACATATGGGTGCCTGTATATGTAGTACATAGGTACATGCAGATTTACACATGGAGATACACATACATTAATTTATCTTTATATATCTAGAGATGGAGTCAAATATTTTATAATTTTCAATAAATATAAGTATACATTTTATTGCAAGTATTGACCAAAGAAATATGTGATCTGTGTCTGACACTAAGCCTTTGTTATTTTCTCTTCTGTTATTAGTTTAATTTAGAAGTGATGGATTCTATTAGTCAATACAACTCATGTTGGCCTACTATACATACTGTGAGTCATATTATATTTTGTGTGCTATGACATCTTTCCAAACACAGTGACTGTTATAATCAAGCTTTCCAAATATCAATAATTTAAATTAGGTTAGTCACTGTATATTCCTTGGAAAAGATGGTTTATTGTTTATATGAGTCATATCTGTTTATGAAATAAGTTTCCCTATATATCTCTACTAGGAAAAACTTTTTCAGATATGCATTTGCTACAGTGCAGTATTAGTGATTGCCTCTATTTAAAATTCCAGACTTTAAAAATTGGATTTCTTTCCAACCTTATGTAATTCAGATTTTTAACTAATTCAGCCAGTCATCTCATTAGTCTGGATTTCTGAAGTTGGACTGTGCTTGTCCTGAATCTCAGCTTTGATTATTCTATGGATCCAGAGAATTATTCAGTGCCCTAATAAACATTGTCCTGTCCATTTGAACCTTTGAGCCTTTCTTTTCCTACTTTAAAAATATCAGTTACAGCTGTAACTTCTGCTTGACTTGAGCAAGAGCTTTAAGATCTTTTTCAGCTGCAATACCCTAAAATTTAAATCATCACCTCTGGTTTAAAAAAAAAAGTGAGTTTTAAAGCTGGAAGTTCCAATGAAGCTTTAAAAACAACAAGCAAGAAAGAGTGACAGTTTCCAGAGATTTCTCCCATGTGAACTACTATTTATGTCATCTTTAGTGCCATTGGCACCGAGCCAGCCACAGCCAGGACTTTTTTTTGTTGCTTGGTGAAACGGGAAGGGCAGGAAAGAAGCGCTATACTAGGAAACAGTTTCTTAGTATTTTCGTGTCTCTCCAAATCTTATTTGATAAAGTTAAGCTTTGTCGATTAAAGCTCATAAGTGTTTTAATAATACTTTTAGCTTTTTTATATATGTTCCAACCTTGTCTAACACATAGGCAAATTAGTCAATTATAGGGTTTGACTTAAAAGAGAGCAAGAAAATACATCAACCCCTCAACGAAGCTCTGTCCCCAAATAATCTTTCCACTGACTCTGCTGATGTTTACTTTAAAAACTCCAGTGTCAACTGTAACATCTAAACTGGTCCATGCAATGAGGACCTGCAGGCTCAGAAAGTAATGGAAGGTAGTAGTTGAGGACATTCAATCAGGATGAGGGACCAAAAAGCAGAGAGATGCAGGCTAATATGTAGGCAGAGATAAGAACTTTGAAAGGCATGGAGCCACCTAGTGCAAGAGGCAGTAGAAATGAGGTTGATTTGGGGAGGGGAAAAGGGTAGGTGGGGTGCATAAGTGGAGGGTGATCAGGTTTAGAGCTGGACACTGATAAATCTGCATGAAGCCAGACGTGAATTTCCGCATGAGTAAAATTTCAATGATAAACTCTCACCTCTCTCCAAATGGTTATCTGTGAAACTATGCTTCCTCCACACCCGCACATGCAGCTCTGCTTACACGCTGCTCACAAGCAGGCTGAGCCAAAACTCAATTGTAAGGAAAATTTAAAACCTCACCTGTAGCAAGTGCAGCACATTAATATAAGATATGAGGAACAGGCTGGGTGTGGTGGCTCACGCTTGTAATCCCAGCACTTTGGGAGGCTGAGATGGGCAGATCATGAAGTCAGTAGATAGAGACCATCCTGGTCAACAGGGTGAAACCCGTCTCTACTAAAAATACAAAAATTCACTGGGCGTGGCAGCACGTACCTGTAATTCCAGTTACTTGGAAGGCGGAGGCAGGAGAATGGCTTGAACCCGGGAGGCAGAAGTTGCAGTGAGCTGAGATCATGCCACTGCACTCCAGCCTGGTGACAGAGCAAGACTCCGTCTCAAAAAATAAAAAAATAAATAAATAAAAGATAAGAAAAGATATGAAGAACAGGGGTCACTGGGGAGCTAGACGAGGGGAGGTGTGTAGGAATGCTTTGTAATTTCCACTCATTTTTTCTGTGAACTTGAAACTGGCCCCAAAAGTAAAGCTGTTAATATTTTTAAAAAGTAAAACCGAAGGCAGATGGAACTTATGATATTTTTTCAGGATGAGGACTTCACTGCACTGGCATTCTTCAGTAAAGTCAACTGCCCATGATTCAAAATCCTTGTCATCGCTGCCTAATCCTCTGGGGCAGACATGTCCTTGCACTGGGGTGTGAGGACTGCTAAGTTGTTCAGGTTTGCTTTTCACTGAGAGCCAGCTGTGTGTTCTTCTCACAGGTATATCTTTTCCTCTGAAGTGATCAGCAATTACTTCCTGGTTGATCATTTTGTTATTTATTTATGATTTTTTAGGTTGCAAAGGTGGTCTTCCAAAGGAAGTCCTTTGGAAACTGTATGAACTTTTGAGAGGGAGAGAGGAAGAGAAACAAGCACTGAGAAAAAGCAAATGGCAAAGCTATGCCTCACAGATGATTCAGGAGAAAGCACAGGAGATGCAGAGAGAAACAGGAAAAATAATTTTTGGGGTGGTAAATATTACAAATAAAGAAACACAGAGTAGTGGGGAAACACATAACAACGCGAACTCACCTAAAGTGAAAGCAAAGTATCCAGAAAAGCATATTAGATCTCGAAATCAATAATCTCTTTGAAGTGTGAATGCAGAGGCTGAGGTGGGTTCTGAAGGACGTGAGAATTATACATCCCATAATTACTACTGTTACGGATCAGAACCCCCAAATTGAATCAACTGAGAGGAATACCGGTATCTCCCCAGGCTTGATGCAAGTGTCCACGGACAGGATACGTCTGCATCTTTACCACACACCAAAAACCCAGCACCAATCTCAGGATTCAGGTGTACAGAGGAGGCCAGCCAATGCAGAACCCCTCATTAAAAGAAGGTGAGGACACTGGATGATTTCCAAAGAAGGAGGAGTGATAGAGAGATGGGTCATAACAAATGCTAAATGCAGGGGTAGGGAGAGGTTTTAGTCCCTCTCTGATTTCGAAGAGTTTATTTATTACTAGGAAAATAAGCTTTGGATTACAGATATTTTTCTACTCTTTTTAACTTTGTTTAAAGATGTCTATGATGGTTACATGTGTGACTATAACATATTTGCAATTATAGCTTCTGAATTTGATGTCCTTTTTGGAAAGATATCAATACTGAGCCCATAAGCTTCTTTAAAATAATTAGTTCAGGTGTAATATCAGCCCATGTGATGGCCTAAAGAAGGCAGTGATGGAAGGAATTAGGCTGCATTTCAGGAGATGGAAATGGCAACAAAATGATTGATGACTCAGGTGTGGCATTGATTAGTGGGGAGGAAGACCACCTTTTCACATATGTCACATTAAAGGGAGTTGAGTAGAGAAAAGTTGAGAACTCTGAGAGAGGTGTCAATTGGAAGGTTAGGTGAAAATGAGCTTTAGCTCGTTCCATTTCCATAGAAATAGAAGAAATTTCAGGTGATTTTTTTTAGATAGGTGATAAGAAGAATCGTGAGACAAAAGTGACCAAGTGAAGAGCAACCTTGGTGTGGGAAGCAGTGACGTGGATACAAGAACAATGTTTATGGAAATAGATATAGATAACCAGCAGGAGTGACTTGAAGTTATCAGGGATGAAGGATTTACTTGGATGAGAGTCATAGTGAAGGTTCACATCTAGATTTGGGGAGAAAGTATTGTAGTGACAAAATTCCACTACAAATGAGGCATAGGTTCTGGATATTAGCCCTTTGTCAGATGAGTTTTCTCCCATTCTGTAGGTTGCCTGTTCACTCTGATGGTAGTTTCTTTTGCTGTGCAGAAGCTCTTTAGTTTAATTAGATCCCATTTGTCAATTTTGGCTTTTGTTGCCATTGCTTTTGGTGTTTTAGACATGAAGTGCTTGCCCATGCCTGTGTCCTGAATGGTATTGCCTAGGTTTTCAGGGTTTTTATGGTTTTAGGTCTAACATTTAAGTCTCTAATCCATCTTGAATTAATTTTCATATAAGGTGTAAGGAAAAGATCCAGTTTCAACTTTCTACATATGGCTAGCCAGTTTTCCCAGCACTATTTATTAAACAGGGAATCAACAACCCCCATCAAAAAGTGGGCAAAGGATATGAACAGACACTTCTCTAAAGAAGGCATTTATGCAGCCAACAGACACATGAAAAAATGCTCATCATCACTCACCATCAGAGAAATGCAAATCAAAATGACAATGAGATACCATCTCACATCAGTTAGAATGGCAATCATTAAAAAGTCAGGAAACAACAGGTGCTAGAGAGGATGTGGAGAAATAGAAACACTTTTACACTGTTGGTGGGACTGTAAACTAGTTCAATCATTGTGGAAGACAGTGTGGCGATTCCTCAAGGATCTAAAACTAGAAATACCATTTGACCCAGCCATCCCATTACTGGGTAGATACCCAAAGGAGTATAAATCATGCTGCTATAAAGACGCATGCACACATACATTTATTGCAGCAGTATTCACAATAGCAAAGACTTGGAACCAACCCAAATGTCCATCAATGACAGACTGGATTAAGAAAATGTGGCACATATACACCATGGAATACTATGCAGCCATAAAAAAGGATGAGTTCATGTCTTTTATAGGGACATGGATGCAGCTGGAAACCATCATTCTGAGCAAACTATCACGAGAACAGAAAACTAAACACCGCATGTTCTCACTCATAGGTGAGAATTGAACAATGAGATCACTTGGACACAGGAAAGGGAACATCACACAATGGGACTTATCGTGGGGTGGGTGGAGGGGAGAGGGATAGCATTAGGAGATATACCTAATGTAGATGATGAGTTAATGGGTGCAGCACACCAATGTGGCACATGTATAAATATGAAAGAAACCTGCATGTTGTGTACATGTACCCTAGAATGTAAAGTATAATAATAAATATATAAAAAGAAAGTGAGGCACAAAAAGGAGATGAATTAGATTAAATGAAATAAGGGACAACAGCATTTGTTAAGATTCACTTTGCACCAGGGTTGATGGAGAAGATAGTACTAGCAAGAAATTTGACACTTGTGCAGTATTCATTCCCAATTTTGAATTGAAATTCAGAAACAGAAATGTCTAGTTAATCGCCCAAGCCTATGGAACCAGGAAGCTACCATGCCACAGTTTGTGTGATATTTGTCTGATTCTGAGTACTATTGTGTTTGTGCATATTCATCCTGATTCCCTGTGTGAATGTGTGTGTACTTGTGTATGTGTGTCACTTACAATTTGTGTGATTTCCAGCAGGTCTCTTCATTTCTCTTAATATCTCTGAGTTCTCTTCATTCCCTTATGTATTGTATATCATGCCTATAAAATATCTACCTTACAGGGATGCTGTCAAGTTTAGAAATTATGAACATAAAAGCCTTGGTATGAGGTCTGCAATGTAGCAGGTGATCATTAATTGGCAGTTCAAGGAAAGCTTCTTGGTCATCCCAGTCATACATTTGGTATAAAGGATATGTATGCTACTTTACTAATCCAATTATTTCATCCATATTTTTGGACTTTGTATTTGATGTTTGCCTTTATTACATCATTATAAGTTCATTTCCCTGCTCTATAACTTAAAAGAGACTGAGTGCTATTAATTGCTTGTGAAGTCACTTCACTTTCTGATTTGGAAATACAATAAGTTTTTATATCTTCATCTGATTCTCAAAGGAGCAATTATTTGTGATTCTGCTACTTTACTTTGTTTTCCCCAAATGACAAACAACAATGATTACTTGCAGTGATTTCTATTTAAATACAATTTTACGACTCTATGTATGCGATATATTTTTCCTAAGATATCTTCTTGAAAATGCCAAATATCTTTTAAAGTTAAATGTTAAATGTCTCTTTAAAATTATCTTGTAGGGCAGATATCTAGGTGTGCAGTGGCTCACACCTGTAACCTCAGCACTTTTGGAGGCAGAGGCAGGAGGATCGCTTGAGGCCAAGAGTTTGAGACCAGCCTGGGCCATACAGGGAAACCCTATCTCTATAAAAAATGAAAAGAAAATGGCCAGACACGGTGGCTCACACCTGTAATCCCAGCACTTTGGGAGGCCGAGGCGGGTGGATCATGAAGTCAGGAGATCGAGACCATTCTGGCTAACATGGTAAAACCCCGTCTCTACTAAAAAATACAAAAAAAAAAAAAAATAGCCGGGCATGGTGGCGAGGGCCTGTAGTCCCAGCTAACTGGGAGGCTGAGGCAGGAGAATGGCATGAACCCAGCAGGTGGAGCTTGCAGTGAGCCGAGATCGCGCCACTGCATGCCTGCCTGGGTGAGAGAGTGAGACTCCATCTCAAAAAAAAAAGAAAAGAAAAGAGAAAAGGAAAGAACTAAGCATGACAGTGTGCACATATATTCTCAGCTGCTTGGGAGGCTGAGGTGAGAGGATTGCTTGAGTGCAGGAGGCAGAGATTGCAGTGAGCCGTGATCAGGCTACTGCACTCCAGCCTGGGGAACAGAGTGAGGACTTGTCTCAATAATAATAGTAATAATAACAACAACAAATAAATATAATACAATAAAATTATCTTGCTGCTTTAGTTTTACTGTGTTTGAAATTATTTTTGATGGGATTAGACTCAATGAATTTAACACGATGAATAAACATGTAAATTCCCTCTTAAAAATACTTTAAAGGAGAAATTAATAGTGCCCATCTTGTAAAACTTATTTCCACTAGATTTTTTTTTAAATTCTGCATCAGCATAGCTCCATATGAAATACTGAGATAGTTCTACTCCATTCCTAAGACTTTCTTTAAACATAACTGTTCTCATTATTGCAATTTCTTATGAAGAAATACGCTCAACCAAATGCCCGAGGGAATCGTTTACATTTTGTTATTTTGAAGGACATCTAGAGTGAGCCCTGTGTGTATATAGAGAAAAACCATTTGGAAGTAAACCTGGACTTGAATCCCAGATCTGTGAATGAAACTTTAGGCATGCTGCATAGCCTTTCTGTTCTTCAGTTTCCTTATGTAGAGAGATTAAATGACGTATTATTTAAATCGATGCTCTCCAGTGTCTTCTTGGGTGATGAGTGAACTGTCTTTGTAAAGCCGAGCATCTTTTTCTCTCTCTCGTGCATGTGTGGCAGGGTGAAAGTCTCTCTGCAGAATGCTGTCAGAGTGCGCTGCACCCTCTCAGGCACTGTGGCGGAGCTGTGATGTCAGTCTGGGGCAACCCTGAGGAGCAGGGCAGGAGGCAACGGAGGGAGATGCACCCTGGGCACTGGAGAGCAGCCTGGCAGGGGCTCAGGTGCCAGGGAGACCAATGCTTGGGAAATGCTCTTACGAACCTCCCTAGGTCCCAGTCTGGGCCACAGGCTGCTCCCTGGTTGTTGTTTTTTTGTCTTCTTTAAAATGTATATATTGTGGTAAAATATATATGACATAAAACTTGCTATTTCAATCATGTTTAAAGATACAATTGTAAAGATTAATTGTAATCCCCTTGTTGTGCAAACCTCACTACTATCTATTTTCAAAAGCTTTTGCTATTCCAAGAAGAAACTCTGTATACGTCAAGTGACATCTCCCCATGTACCTCTCCCCCAGACTTGGAAACCTCTAATCTGCTTAATGTCTCAGTGAATAGGCAGAAGGTTCTAATTGGAATGTTCTAATCAATATACCTATGGGTTTACCTTTGTGGAGGACTTGGAAGCAAGCTTTAGAGAAAGGTAAGGAATAGGTGTGCCACGTTGGTGTACTGCACCCATTAATTCATCATTTACATTAGGTATATCTCCTAATGTTACATATGTATACATAGGTAACAAATCTGCATGTTGTGCACATGTACCCTAGAACTTAAAGTATAATAATAACAATAATAAAGATAAGGAATATACGTGTATGTGTCTGTCTATCTGCATTAGAAAGAAATAGTTGGAATTACTAATGAATAAAAAGGACAGACACTTGAAAAGAGGAAGAAGAAACGGGGACTGACTGTGAAGCTTGTTATTGTAGTTTAAGTACTTTATTATGAGATGTGAGATATATAGTATAAATGTATTTTCTACTTTAACTTTTTCACTTTCTGGGATGCAAGCACATGCATGCTCTATGTTATTAGTCTCTTTTGTTTGACATATGTGCATGTATGTGTGGACCTGTGTGAGATTAAAAAAGGGACTAAGTCCTGTGTCTGCCTTGGTTTTCAGCCAAGAGATGAAAACAGCCAAAGCTATACGGAGAAGAGATCAGGAGACTGGGAATTCTACTTAGAGTCAAATAGGTCCAACAGAACCACACCCCTACCCACGCCAAAAAAAAAAAAGTAAGAATCATGTGGATAGCAATGTGTTCTGATGTGTGAGAGACATACAAAAATGTGAATGACGATACTGATAGAACAATAACGAGAAGCAGATGAGGTTATATCTGTGAAACTCCAAAGCAAGATGACTACCATAACCTAAGTAATCAGTCCCTTCCTCTCCTGCCTTCATTTCCTTCATTTCTTCCCTTTATTTTCAGGCCAATTAACCAGTGAACACTCAATACCTTCTGCTTGGGTGTATGTAGAGATAGGAAGCTGCCCATAAGACAGAGGAAGCCCATTCAACTATTATTTAGCTCCTCCCAGTAGAATGTGTTTGGTGGAGGCTGCTGGGTTGTTGATCTGTCTCTATTGGCTTGTCCTTGGAACTGCTTCTCTTTCTTCTTGGGAAAGTTTTTTTTGTTAGTTTACTTGATTGGTTTTTGTTTTAACATCAGTAATTTACTCCTGGCCAGATGCAGTGGCTCACACCTATAATCCCAGCACTTTGGGAGGCCGAGTTGGGCTGATCACGATGTCAGGAGATGGAGACCACCTTGGCCAAAATGGTGAAATCTTGTCTCTACTAAAATACAAAAAAAAAAAAAAAAAAAAAATTAGCTGGGCATGATGGCACATGCCTGTAATCCCAGCTACTTGGGAGGCTGAGGCAGGGGAATTGCTTAAACCAGGGAGGCAAAGGTTGCGGTGAACTGAGATCGCACCACTGCACTCTAGCCTGGAAACAGAGAAAACTCCATCTCAAAATAATAGTAATAATAATAATAATAATAATAATAATAATAATAATTTACTCCTAATACAGGCAGAAATGTAGGTTCCTGCCACTTAGGGTATGAGTCACGATACTCGAGGGTGTGCACAAGATCCAGTGGGGTCCAACCAAGTTTCCAGAGGCTGCTTTAACAGGAGCCAGGGAGCATTCATCCCTCTTGTTGGAAAAATGTTGCTATATGAAGCATGATCGCTAATGTTGCCACATCTCCCTTCCTTATGGATGAATGTGGATTGAGAGAACAAACTTGTGTAATGTATAGAGTCCTAGAAATACTGAAGTTCCCTGAAAGCTGTTTTGGCTTTTCTAAGATGTGTAATGAGAGCTCAAAAATATTTCCTTTTTATTGAAACTGGTTCAATTTGGCATTCTATGTTTGCAGCGGAAGTATCTGAGCTTTTATCATATCTAAATATACATGTTCCCTTTTGGTTCCTTGGACTTTGATTCTGGCAGAATGAATTACAATTTTGTTCAGTTGTCAGTCATTCCAATATTCCTGGCAGTAGTGACTTAATCTTTTTCTCTCAAGCTCTTCTAAAAATTCTTCATATGATGTAGATTACACATGGTTACCGTCCTAGGAAACCTGTTTTCGTACTTGATGTGTCAACGTTTCAGATCTCGTCCACATACCTGCAAAGGCTGCTCCGCTCTAGCTTCCCCATAGATTTTGCATTGTAGCCTTCGTTTCTTCTCTACTACTCTCCCTCTGTGATCTCATTCCTGACCCCTGACCTTTGCAATCATAAAAAAAGATCCAAATTTATATTTGGATTTTTTTAATTCACTTCCAAATCAATACAGTTTGGCTACTAAATATTATCTCATGAATCTTTTAAATTCCAAGTCTGAAATAAAATTTGCTGTATTTGCTTATCCAAATTTTCTCTATTCCTGAAGTCATGGGGTTGGAAAATTATTACCTGTTATCCACCAAGTCACCCAATATCAGAGCTCCAAATAAGGCAAGCTTTTCCCAACCAGGTTCTTTTATCTGAATCACAGAACAGAGGAAATTATTTGAATCACAGATCAAAGGAAACACTATTTTAGCTCGGTCATAGCCTTCTAATTTCTGTTTTTGTTAAACCTACCAAGGATTATTGTTTTAAGAGGAATATTACTGTGCAAATTCTGAGACTATGAAACAATTTGCTCTTGGGTGGACGAAAATCAAGGTGAGGTCTTAGAAGCTGGTTCTAGAACATTTCCAGGTCTCTTTTCAATTCATCTGAATTACGGAACAAAGGAACTATTTTCTCCATTATTTCAAAGATGGTGAGTAACTATACTATTCCAGCTGCACAGGATATGTTAGTTAATTGCACACAATGAGTGTCTTAAGACACTATGATGTAATCTGTTATGGAAACCTGACTGCCAATATTTTTCTTACCGTAAATGTTCTTTTACTATTTCATGTCTCCTTATTTCCATTGCCACAACTTTAGTTTGGCAAATATAATAAGATTCTTGAATTATTGAAATGACTTTCAAAATAATCTCCCTGCCTTATATCTTGCCCTCCTCATTTATCAGTGTGTTATGTCTAAACTGAAATCGCCTGTCCCCTCACAAATCCTTCAAGAGCTCTATAACGGAATAAAATGATCTTGAGACATGCCCACCCTGTGGGAATGCTTCATGGCTTGCTTGGTTTCATCCAGTGATGCTATCTTTTAAAACATTGTCTGAAATGAAAGCATACCTCATTTGATGAGAAAAATTTTCACCCAAAACTTTAAACTCACAATTGTAAATACTCTTTGTCAAGACTTTTGCTTTAAGTTTCTGTATTCAACTAAGTTGATATCTGTTTTTAGGTAAACATTTTTAAGATTTAAGATTTCCAGTAAAGCACAAAGATTAACACTATTCCATGTGATGGAACAAAAATTTAGCAACTCTGAGACCATACCCTCTACCTTTAATGTGAGGATCAGAACTGAGAGCCAACATTCCCCATGCCAACCCCACTTATGGGGACCACATTGAAGAGAGACTTGGAGCTGTCCTAGAGACAGCTTCTAAGACCTCATCTTGATTTTTGCCTTCCCAAGTGAAAAGAGTTTCATAGTCTCAGAATATGAGCAGCAATAACAGTCTGAAATCAATAATCCTTGGTAGGTTTAACAAAAACAGAAATTATTAGAAAGCTATGGCCTCATTACTAAAATAAGTAATGGGATAGTTGAAGACGTAGGCTTAGACAATGATTAGGAAACCAGGGAATCCGGCCTCAGGCAGAGAACCAGTCTGGACAAGGGACAATGGCTTTCACTGCTGCCCCCCCATCAGGGATACTCCACTGCCACTTGCTAGTGGACATTGGTTACTCACTGCCTTTGACAACAGAAGGAATTCCAAACAACCCCAGCTCCTTTCCATATTAGTTCTGGATGGGATGTTCTATCCCATAACTTCCATTTGGCTCAACTTCCATTTGGCTCAGTTATGTGCCCATGCCCTAGGTTCCAGGTATCAAGGAAAGCTAATATTTGAGTGGCTTTTTCTAGAATGGGAACAATCACCCTTCCTTCTACTGAGTGGCATACAATTTTGGATTTTGAAGAAATACAGGGGTTCTATTGTTAATGAGAAAAAAAAATTAAATATCCTCAATAGTTTACTTCTTTTAATGAAGTATCCACCTATACAGTTATTTCTATACTGATCACTCAGTCATAAATTTTCTCCAGTTAACTCAAAGTAACATCTTTCCTTCCTTCACCTCCTCTCAAAAGCAGATGCTGGTTATCATAAGTAACTGTCTCCATAATCAGGCAGAATCTTGGAGTGACATTTATTTTTTTATCTATATGTACTATTACCTCATCTCAATACCAGAAAATATTTTATAGTGGGAGCTCAGGAAATATTGTCAAATTTAAGGGACATTCCTTCCCACTTTGACCTTCATATTGCTCTGTTACTCAATTCCCAGGAATTAGAACTTGGCTTCTCTAGTTTTTCTTCCTTTCCACTTTTCTTCCCAAACCCTATTCCAAATCAGCAGCACTAACCAAGTTCAATTTAATTTGCGAAAGGTTTAATCCTAATACTCTTAATAATTTACAGAAGAATTAAAACACGTTTGTGGATATTCATTCCCATATAGAAACTCTTTCCTTCCTTTGAGCCCTTCCCCCACCCTTTTTTTTTTTTTTCAGTACAAATTACAGAAGTGAATGTTCTGTGCCTCTTTATATTACATTAAATAAAATCATTGCCAGCACCTTTATTCTTCCAGTTTGGAGAATTAAAATGCTTGTAGTTCATGCTAAAGGATGATGCCCCAACAGTACAGAGAAGCGCCTCCCCGCATCTGCTCACCACTCATGGCCACGTGCCTCCCCAAGAAGTGTCCCAGGTTAAAAAAAAGCCACTTTGCCGAAGGTTACACATCCTCTTCAGGGATAGTCCCCATCCAATGATAGGTCTATTTGTCGAGTACACAGACTGAGCCCCCCTTATTTCAATTCTGCATTTAGGACAGCTGTGGATGCCATGTCAGGGCCAGGAGCCCACACAGACCTGTTTGTGGCAGCTGGATTCCTATCAGCTGCTCTGGTAAACCTGTTTTCTTCATTCCTTCATAGGTAGTGTCCATTCCTGAGAACAATACCAATAATCTTACTGCATGTGCATGTCCATCTCAAGGTCAGAAACAATCTTGGATCATAATAGAAAAACTGGTTGACTTTTTATAAAAATGTAAAATAATTGTAAGATAGATGCATTTATGCATTAAGCATATACTTTTATTATTATTTATGCTATTTTAATGACAATGGTGAACTCCACTAAATATTTTAGAAGAAGATTACACCAAATCTCACATTAACTTTGGTAGATAATGTAAAAAGAGGAAATATTTCCCAACTCATTTTATAAAGTCAACATGCTTTTGATACTGGTGCTTGACAAGCATGTTTTAGGGAACTAAAATTATAGGCCAGTATTTTTCACAAGCACAGATGCAAAAATCATAAATAAAACACATCAAATTAAAACATATAACAACCATATTTTTCCTGTAATTGTAATTTGCATCATATATGCTGCAGAAATAAGACATATGTGAACCAAAACCCCCTAATAACAATTATAGAAGTATTAATTTGACATAACCAGAAAGTGAAAACAAACAAATGACTATCAACAGAAGAAAAGATAAATAAAATGTAACATATTTACAAGGGAATAGCATGCGGTACTGAAAATAAACTACAGCTATGTACAACAACATTGATGAATTTCACAAAGTAATTTTAAGTGAAAGAAGCCAGACTCCAGAGGATATACACTTTTGAATCTCCATTTCTATAGAGTTTTAAAACTAGCACACTTAATCTATGGGTATAGCAGTTAGGAAAACCATGCCTTTGAATAAGAGGCAAGGACTAATTATTGGAAGACTGTTACATTGCAAGCAAAATAAAGAAAAATCCCTACTCATGGAGCTCATCTAGTTGAGGTTGACAGGTAATAAAAGCAAGAAAATAAATAAAATATTTAGGCTGTCAGTTAATAATAAGGTCTATAGAGAAACATATGTGTGTCAGGAACTAGAAAGATATGAAATGTTATGGTGAAGTGGGATGTGAATGGTGTGTAACTTCCTTGATTTCAAGAAGATTTTCAGAAAGGACAGAGACCTGAAGGTGGTGAACAGGTAGGCCAGTGAAGAGGTCATGGCAGGCCGGGCGCAGTGGCTTAGGCCTGTAATCCCAACACTTTGGGAGGCCAATGTGGGTGGATCACTTGGAGTTCAAGACCAACCTGGCCAACATGGTGAAACTCTGTCTCTACTAAAAATATAAAACTTAGCTGGACATGGTGGTGGGTGCCCCAGCTACTTGGGAGGCTGAGGCAGGAGTATTGCTTGAACTCAGGAGATGGAGATTGCAATGAGCCCAGCTCTTGCCACTGCACTCCAGCCTGGGTGATGGGTGACAGAGTGAGACTGTCTCAAAAAAAAAGCAAAAAAAAAAAAAAAAAAGGAAAAGGAAAAAAAAAGAGGTCATGACAACTGGGCTCGGTGTTTCACGCCTGTAATCCCAGCACTTTGGGAGGCCAAGGTGTGTGGATCATGAAGTCAAGAGATCAAGATCATCCTGGCCAATATGGTAAAACCCTATCTCTACTGAAAATACAAAAATTAGCAGGATGTGGTGGCGGGTGCCTGTAGTCCCAGCTACTCAGGAGGCTGAGACAGGAGAATCACTTGAACCCAGGAGGCGTAAGTTGCAATGAGCCAAGATCACCCCACTGCAATCCAGCCTGACGACACAGTGAGACTCCTTCTCAAAAAAAGAAAAAAAGAGATCATGGCAACCATTCAGGCTGGTAGTGACTGTACAGGCTTGGGCAGACGTGATGATATTAAGGGACAGAATAAGCAGAAGTAGACTGATTCCAGGTGTATTTGGAAAACACAGGTGATATAATTTGGTGATGGATTGGATATGTAGTGTGAAACAGTAATCCAGCATGAACACAAGGCCAGGTGCGGTGGCTCACACCTGTGATTCCAGTATTTTGAGAGGCCAAAGTGGATGAATAGCTTGAGCCCATGAGATAGAGACCCACCTAGGCAACATGGTGAAACCCTGTCTCTATAAGAAAATACAAAAAATTAGTCAAATGTGGTGGCATGAGCCTGTAGTTCCAGCTACTCAAAAGGCTGAGGTGGGAGGATCACCTGAGCCCTGGAGGTCAATCAAGGCTACAGTTACCCATGATTGTGCCATGCATTCCATTCTGGGTTTGTAAAACAAAAGTAATGAACACAAGATGTGTTTAGCCTGAGAAGTTGAAAAGATAGGGTTCCCATTTCCTGATGCAGGAATTTGGTTATGGGCTTGTATGGTTTGAGTTGCCTACTACTCATAGCAATGGAGATGTCAGTAATGACATTGTTTACATGATGTGAAACTCAGGTGAGGTCTGGGCTGGGACAAAACTTTGGCAACTATCAGCAAATTTATGTGTTGTATTACACTATGGAGGGGATTTCCAAGGGAATTTCAAGAGTGTGAGACACTCCAATCTTAGAGTTCAAGGATATGGAAAAAGACAAGCATATGGGACTAAGGGGAACAGACGGTAAAGTAAGAACCAAAAAAATAAAAACAGTAAATATGAAAAATCCAGCATGACTGGCTATCCTGGAAGTCACGTGAAGAAAATCTTTTAAGAAGAACTTTCAAGAAGTATGGAGTGATCAGCCATGTCAAATGCTACTGACAGTTCAGTAAGGTAAGGACTGGAAAGTAATCATTAGGCTTACGAGTCTGGAAACAACTGGTATACCTGACAGGAGTGAATTTTGTGCCGTAGTGGGGTAAAACCCTAAGTGTAAAGCATTTAAGAGTAAATGGGAGATAACTCATTGGAGACAGTGAGAGTAAACAATATTTTCACAAAACTTTGCTGAAAAATGAGCAGTGAGAAAAAGAAGTACTTAGAGGTGGGCAGAAAAATCTAGAGATTTTTTTTCAAAATGAGGGAAATTATACTATATTTGCTGGTGAAAATTAATAAACATTGAAGAGGAAACTGAGGATTAAGATAGAAAGGAGATAATTTCTATGTAATATTCCTGAGTAAAAGAAATAAGATCAGAACAAGTATACAGTTTGAAGGGTTGGCTTTGAAAGGAGCACAAGGAATTCATTCCTGATTACAGGAAGAAAGTCAAAATATCTGACCACAGAAGTAAATAGGTGATATGGCAGCAGGCTCGTAGATACTCTTTTCTGATTACTCTCCTCCTATTTACTTCTCTGTCTTCATCTTCCAGTTCTTTCCCAGTCTTCCTTCCTTCTTTGCTGTCCTTCAAGTCAGTATAACTCCCTCTAATCTTCGTGTCTTTTTGCTGATTGTTTTCCATAAATGTTTATGGGGCTTAATCTTTCAGCTTCTGCAAGTTTATACACATATGCCCCCTTCTCTCTGAGATCTGCTCTGGCCACCGTACAGAAAATGGCAACTCCTTCTTATTTTCATTCCCTGCTGTATTATTCTCCTTATTATTTAATAGCCATCTAATACATTATACCCTTTACTTATTTAGCTTATTCAATAGCTACTTTTTCCACCATATGATTTGGCCATAACTCTATTCTCCATTTCTCCATTGGGGGAGCAATTGCTATGGGCTGGTCATATTTGGGCATACTATGCCTGGTTTACAATAATCAGCAATTATTAATAATATACATTATTGATATTGATTTATTAACTAAACTATTTCAGGATATAACAGAAATTGAAATGATTCTCAAATATCCAAAAGAGACTAGCTTAGCATTAACCTCATATGGAAATCAGACAAAAGGAGTACAAATAAAGATATAGACTAATTATTCTTATTAATATAAATGTAGAAAACTAAAATAAATTTTAATAGGAAAAGAATAATGCTTTATAATAAACTAGAGCTTACTTGAATTTCCTTACTAACAAATTAAAAGAGAAAAACATTAAGTTATTAGCCTCACCATAGATCTTGAAAACTGTATAGAGCACCCTTGATATAACTCACTTCATCTTAGAAAAAGATAGAAAACTTTGCCAACAAGGATACGATATTTTGCTTAATAAACAAATAAAAATACAGAGACTGTATCCAACCAGGTATGAACATAAACTAGCACACTCTTCCACTATCAGCCCCACCAGATGATTCTGTGGTTATAAAAAGAGCAGGCCTTCAGTAGCTCCAAATGGCCATCTTAATCCACAAGTGTTTTGCTCTCACTCATGATAAGAACTTGGCATCTGCCACTGAAGGCTCTGCCACATCACAGACTCTTCCTTGCAAGACCCACAGAACAAATTGCCCAGACCAGGAGATTATTTTTGTCTTTTTCACTCTCCTTGAGCTGGTTTATTAACCCTTTCCCCTATCTCTTTTCTCTTGATGTTAAGTGTTACTTTGTTTGTTGTGGACTGTTTAATCTATAACATTTATATGTTGATTAGGTATAACAATATATTTTTTTTTAATGTTGACTAACTTGGGGAGTGGTTTGAGGTTCTGTGCTCAGGCTCTGACTACCAAGTGAATGGGAAAAAATTGCATCATTGGGAACGCCAGGTAGCTTGTGGCTTTTGTGACTGAAACAGTATCAATAAAAGTCTGACATTTGGAAAGACACAAATGTGCATGGATCTGATTATAGTTAACCTTGCATCACTTATGATTTATTTGATAAAATTCAAGATCCATTTCAGATTGAAATATACATATAATCAAAATAGAAAGATAACTTGATAACTTAAAGGAAACCTACCAGAAACCTACAGCAAACATTGAGCTTAATGTTGGAACATTAAAGGAAATCCTCAGACCAGCATGCTCAATGTTGCTGCAGCAATTCAGTAATGAACTGATGATTCTAGTCAGTGCAATAAGATCGAGTCAAACAGTAGATTATAAATTTGAAGAGAAGAAGAAATAAAATACAATTTAATTTGTTAATAATATTATCTACCTAGAGACACAAAGGGATGGCAAAAACTGTAGGGTACCTAGGAATAATTATAACAGGAGTCTCAAGTTCTTTACTAAGTTCATTTAAAATTTTACTCTATATCTTTGTTTTATAAAGACTGAGGAATGTTTTATCATCTTCAACAATGGAAATACATAACAGTTCAATGTAACGATTATCTATAAATTGATATTTGAATTCAATTTAATTTATTTCAAAAATTTTTTTGAAATATTTATATAGAACATTGGCCAACAAACGATGACCTGTGGGCCTAATCTGACCCATTGTCTGATTTCTTAAATTAACTTTATTGGAACAAAGCTCTGGTTGTTTGTTCGAATATTGCTTATGGCTGTTTTTTTGGTACAATGGCAAAGTTGAGTAGTTGTTACAGAGATCGTATGTTCTGAAAAGTCTAAATATTTACTACTTGGACTTTATAAAAAAAGATTGCTGATTCCTGATATAGAAGAACAAAGACCCCAAATAGGAGAATGTCATTCCTAAAAAATGATCATGTATTTAAAACTGCATATATTTTCATGCATTTAAACAATTAACACTAGATAGAGTGTTAATTTTGACAGTTTGATCTCACTAAGAGAAGAAACAGAAGACTAAATCCCAGATTTAAGCAAATCTACACTTACAGAAAAGAAGGATGTGGAGGTAGTTGCCGTTGGAGTACAAGTACATGGGAAGGGGGTGGATTGAATTTTTTGTCTTAAAGATGTTTTTATTGTTTGTTTTTTACTGAGTGTATCTCTATTTCAAAAAGAAGATGATAAAAACAGAAAAGTTCAGCCTCTGGATAGGATTTTTGTCTCTTCTCTCTTCCTTCTGGAAGCTGAATGATCACTACGTAACCTGCCTCTCCCCTTTCCTAGTGGTCTAATCAGAATTATGACATCTTACTAGTTCTTCACTCCATGCACTAAAGAGACACCAATGCTCACATCTGGGCCAGAGTGCCGAGGCAGAGGCATGGGTACGCTTGCCTCCCCACGTGTTGCCAGGGGCTGTGGGAGGCAAGTCTTCAGGCCTAATGAGTTTAGGGGGCCTGCAGGGATAGCTGTATTCTCTGTCCTCCGCTTCTGATTGTATGCTTTGAGGCCAGTGCCTCAGTGAAATTTTACAAGTTCTGTTTGCCATTGTTTCTTGTGCAGAAATTCCCCTAAGGGACCTCATACAGCTGGGTGCGTCTGGTTCCCAGGGCCAAGTATCCACTCAATAACTCCTGATTATCACCACACTTCTAACACCGTCAATTAAAAAAACTCTTATTTTCTATCAACAAGTAATATATAACACACACACACACACACACACACTCTGTATATGTATGTATATTCTGGGACTCACACAATTCTTGGAAGATTCCATTGTGCTTTCTAGCTTATTTTTGAATACTTTGAACATCAAGTATTTCTCTAATCTCGTGATAAAATCCATTCCATTTTTAAATAGCTTTAATTATAATGAAATTCTTTCCCTCAGGGAGCTGAAACCTGCCCATGCATGACATTTACCCGTGGGTTATACTTTGAGCTTGAAATCCAACACACACAAGATCTTCCCTGCAGGAAAGATGTTCACATGACTAGATGGCTGCTGTGTGGTCAGAGCATTCTCTTTTCCTGGTTCACCTTTCTGGGTTCTTTCTGCTGCTCCTTTCTGTCACCCCATCTTCCTGCACATCTATTCTTTATCCATGATTCGACTCATCACCTTGATTTGTTTAACTCTGGGCACAGATTCCTGGCCTTCTCTCTGGGAAAATGACTTGTTTCTTGTTCTTTCCAATCTGTGGATGAATATTGAAGATCTTGGTCTGTCACTCTGGAAACTCATGGAACAAATCCCAGTGCAAGACACCCTGCCTGAAGATACATCTCCCAGTGGTAGGTAAGGCATGATTCCCTAAGAAACAGGTCCCTGGCCTTTGACCAATCAGTTGAGAAATATGTGTGCTCTTGGCCGTTCAAAACCTTATCAGAAAGAGAAATGGTGGTTTGTCTTTAAAAGAGACGTGCACGCTCCGGTCCTGAATCGGGCTGGGTGAGTGATTCCGTAGCCCCATTCACTAGGCTAGCTGTGCCTGTGAGCAGCCAGATTGGAAAAGGCTGCTTCTCCTGCTGGCCGCTTAGTCTCCTCCCATTTCATGCTGTCCCCCATTCAGGCAGTCACCTTGGATGCCTGTGTGGCTGAACAGACCTGGCCTACAGTTGGCCATTTTCAATGTGGTCCATTTGGTTTTGTTCCCAACTCATTTTATTATTGATTTCTTTTAAGAAGAAACACCTTACTCTGCTATTGTGTAATTACTTGATAATCAAAGTAATGCTTTCCTCAGTTTGTCTGCTCTGTTCAAAGCCCCTGTCATCAGTGAATATCAATGGCTAAGCCAGAGGGATGCTGTTCCCTATAAATATGTATTGGAGATGGTCAAAGTGCAACACAAAGCTTTTTTGGCATGTGGTGAAGTGGATAGCAACAACCTTCCACACCACAATTCTCTTATTTCTATTATTTGCCAATATGTAATACTTGGTAATAAAAAAACCTTTAAAACCTTCACTGTTTTAAATAGTAAAAAGTCTCTAGTTTCACTTGAATTCAATATGTTGCTTTTCTATTTCTTTATTTCGAATCCTAAATACACTGTAACTTTTCTACTGTTTCATTTGGTAACGTAGTTTTTCTCCAGTAGGGAAGCACCAGATGTTTAAGCAATAAAACTTGTTTCCCAGATGTTCTACTTCTTTAAAACTACAGCAGCTAATTCACTTACATGTGAAGACTTTTGAAAAATAGATCTTGCTGTCTTCAAATAGAAAATATAATTCTTCCTCCCACTTAAAAAAATGGTTATATATCATCCCAGTTAAATGGTTGATGGCAAACAATTTGCCTTGCACTCCCAGCTATTGGATTCAGAGGTGGCTGCATGAGAAACGTGACACCACAGAACTGAAGTGTTCTCCAAGTCAAAGAGAAACCTAGACACACATCCTTGTCTCTGACGACTGCCGCTGCAATAAATTTCATTCTGTTTCTTCCTGGAAAATTGACTAGGGTTTTGGAACATGAAGGCAAACATGTGCTGACCACGCTGCCAAAGAATTCCCGGAAAGAGGCAGAGAGGTGGCTGACCATGGGGATCCTTTTCTGCCCAGCTCCACGGTTGGATCTGTGCTGCGTGTGAGGACTGCAGGGGGAGGGAGTTGAGTCCAGGTGGAGAAACCCCAGGTTGCACTTTAGCAGTTTCCATAGTTCCCGTATGGCCCCATTGTCTTGGGAGATTCTATTGCCTCACTTTCATTTTACCCAAGAAAATCACTGCAGCCTTCTTAGAACTCTACCCCAGTGGAATTCTCTTCTCTCCATATTGTCATCCTGTTTGTTAGCTTCAGTGCAGGGAGAACTAGTTTCAGGTGTCAGGAACAGAAGTCCAGGAGCATCAGGCGACTCCAAATCACTCTACCCTGGCAGAGGGGAACCACAGGATCATAAAAAAGACATGCAAATGAAACCACCACACTACAGTTATTCATCTTTTAAGACATAGTGCCAGTCTCTGTGGAGCAAGACAGAGTTGCAGGAACGAAACAGTCAGAGGTGTCTCCATCCTTTCCAAAATAGCCATGAAATGTCAGTAGGAATATAAATTATGAATCAGATCTAATAAAGTGTAATGGCTGGATACTTGCTGTCATTAGAAAGGAAAGCTGCAAATGAATACTTGGACATATTCACAATTAGGTAAAAGACAGCAGATGATTTCTAGACCCTAAACTAGATGAAAGAAATTATAATGTCCCACCAAGCCTAGGTAATTTAAAAGCAAAATGTGCCGTTTCTAGTTTCATGTGTTTTTTATCTCATTGATAAAACATGCTTCCTGTACAAAGCAATGAAAACAGAAATCCTTCAGGGATGGCAATAGTAAAAGCTGATAATTTAAAATAACTAAGGATCACTATCATTATTATGATTGATACATTCTTCCAAATGCTTTGGTGATATTATCTCATATAACCTTCCCAAGAACCACATTAGGCAGGATACTACTATTAACCCTGTTTTTTAGAAACTGAGGCACACAGAGATTAATTTGACCAAGATCTCAGAAAATAAATAAAATGAGTCATTTAGGATTTCATTACAGGGAGGCTCTAGATTCGAATAAAGTGTTTAGAATAGATCTCTCAAAGAAGATGTAAAGGGAATTTTAGAAAAAATCAGGAATCATTAAAAGAAACATTACATTAGAGACATGAAGAGGGGAAAATGCCTGGAATGTTTCTGAAGAGTGTGTTTTCCAATCATTTTCTTCAATTGATGTCTCCTCTTGATAACGCCTTCCTATGACATTACATTACACTTGGCAGTAAATTTAATATCATGTCTAAATTAGGTTAATGTCATTTGTGGTGAAAATTATATTTTAGTCTAGTTATTCTGTCAGCTTGATTGTCAGGTTTTTATTTAAATGATAAGGTGAAAGAATGTGTAGAAGATATAGAATACGCAAATAACCAAATGTATAAGCTTAATATAATTGACACTAATCCTGTACCCGAGCATTACTATAGATTTCTTCAAGTAACTATAAAACATTTATAAAAATTAACCATGTACTTCTTATGAGATAAATCTCAAGATATTTCAAAAAGTAAAATAAAACATACCATAGTCACCAATCACAATAAAATTAAAATTGATATAAAAAATAAAAACAAGTCTTTGTAATCTAAAAAAATTCTCAATGGTTTTAGGATAATAACATTAATTATAATAACATTTTCAAAATATGATTAGAACTAAATGATTAAAATAAAGCATTGCAATAATGTATTAAGTGAAAATTGTATTAGATGAAACTTTATACACTTAAAAACTTATTGAGGTACAAAAATCGTAAAAATCAAAGAGCTAATTGTCTACCACAAAAGTTAGAAGACTAGCTAAAGAATAAATTGAGCTAGGCAAGGTGGCTCATGCCTGTAATCCCAGCACCTTGGGAGGCCAAGGCGGGCAGATTACTTGAGGTCAGGAGTTTGAGACCAATACACTGAAACCCTGTTTTTACTAGAAATACAAAAATTAGCCAGGTGTGGTGGTGTACATCTGTAACCCCAGCTTCTTGGGAGGTTAAGTCAGGAGAACTGCATGAACCCCAAAGGTGGAGGTTGCAGTGAGCGAAGATTGCACCACTACATTGCAAACTGGGCACAGAGTGAGACTCTGTCTTAAAAAATAAAAATAAATAAATATAAGTAAATAAATCAATTGACATTAAAAAAGAGATAGTAAGAAACTAAAATAAAGAAATAGGCACTAAAATGGGGAAATAAAAACATTGATAATGTCAAATATAGATGTTAATGATATCGATATGTGGTAATAATAACATAGACAAAAGAAGCATGTATTGAAAAAGTGGTGACTCATGCTTGTAATCCTAGCACTTTGGGAGGCCAAGGCTGGCGGATCACGAGGGCAAGAGGTAGAGACCATCCTGGCCAACATGGTGAAACACCGTCTCTACTAAAAATACAAAAAATTAGCTGGTGCGTGCCTGTAGTCCCAGCTACTTGGGAAGCTGAGGCAGGAGAATCACTTGAATCCAGGAGGGGGAGGTTGCAGTGAGTTGAGATCATGCCACTGCACTCCAGCCTGGCAACAGAGTGAGACTCCATCTCAAAAAAATAAAACAAATACTATGAATAAAACAGGCCAATTATAGGTCAATCACTCTCATGAATATAAATTTTAAAATTTTAACACAATCTTGATAAACCAACACAACAATATCCAAGAAATGTATTTTGTTTATTATCAAGGTTGATATATCTAAAACATCTATTACTGTAATTTGCCATATTAACAGGTTAAAAGTTTATGTATTATATAATATATGCACACATTATGTATATATTAAGAAACATATACATATGTAAACATAACATAACCATGTCAATACATACAATATAGCCATATCAATAGGTAGGGATAAAAGCTTCGTAAAGTTAAATGTCAGTACATGATACAGAGGGGAACTTCTTTTATAGTTAAAGAGTACTTACCAAAATCCAAAGCAAACATTATATCTAAAACAAGAACAAGACAACAAATACTAGGTATACCTACTATTTTTTCAATGTCATCCTGAAGAACCTACCTGGGACAGCAATAAATTTTTATTGCAAGCTGATCTAAATTTTTTCCATAAGTAAATCCCAAATAATTCACTAAGGGATTATTGCAATAAAAAAGAGAGTTTTACAAGTTTGCTGAAAATAAGAAACATCTTTAAAAATAAAAAAAAATGATGTATTTTTGTATACCAAGAGCAAGAACAATACAATTTTTTAAAACTGCATTTATAATATCAAACTGCAACAAACCTAAGGATAATAAAACATAGCTGTGGAGAAAATTTTAAAACTTTCTTGCACATTAAAAAAACTGTAACAATGAAATATTTTAGCAAGTTCAATGATATAAAATTCAGTATCTTAGTGTTGTTAGTTTTTTCATATTGTTTTGTATACAGTCTCAAATGCAATTCCACTCAAATCCTAATTAGAATCTCATATGAAAAGACAAGAACCAAACAATAGTTAAAAGATAAAAATTGAAAAGATATTTTTATTAAAAAATTCAATCTTTATATAAAATTACAGAAAATAAATAATGTTTATAAGGATACAAACATAGATATAAATGGAACATAAGATAGAGACTCCAGAAAAAAGCTCATGTCTATGAAATCTAATCATGCTGAAAAATGTAGCACTGAATTAATAATATTCAGATAATTTCTATCCATATGGAAAAGCAAATAAATTTAGAACTTTATCACACAAAACATAAAATTCAATTCCAGGTGGATTAAAGACTTAAATATTAAAGGTAAAACTTTAAAATATTTAAAAGAAAATGAGTATGTTTCTATCATCTTGAAGTCACTATAGATTGCTAAACAAGATGCAAATATGTCAAATTATCAAGGGAAAGACTGCCGAACATCAATCTCTTTAAATTAAAACCTTCTGTTGTAAAACTGTGATAAGGAATGTGAAAGACAGTCTAAAGTACAGAAAATATTTCCCACATATCAACTATAAAAACTCTAGCACATAGAATACATGAATAACAATGAAAGAATGAAAATGCTGGATAAATTAGTGTTGGCTAACTACTGGAACAAATACTCTAAAAATTTCAGTGACTTAACACAATGCAGTTGCATTTGGCACTCATGTTTAATTCTGATTTCTCCTTTGACTTGTGACCTTCCAACTGGTGATTCAGAGAATGAGTCCCTTAATAATGACTCACCGTAATCTGGAGCCTTAAATCCTTCACTAGATCTAGACTTTGTTGCAGGATGATACTATAGATAAGATTTGGAGAAGAATGAAAGGAATTTTAGGGACAAATCTTGGGAGCAGTACATATTCACCCACATTTCATGGCCCAGGCAAGAATTCATAGACAGATATATATACGTACACAGACACATGGACCACAGCTACTTGTTCAGGAAGACACAGAGAGTTTGGTGAATGAACAACTATAATCAGAATTTGTATCGCAAATACTTGTAGTCCAATGGAAAAATGAATAAGAATCATGATATAAATGTTTCAGAGAAGAAAAGAAAGTGTTCAAGAAAAATATTTAAAATATTTTAACCTATTTGTAATAAAATAAATGTATATTAAAATCGTAATGAGTTAGCTAACATTTAACAGCCACCAGAAGAACAAAACCTTTTAAAGTTATGTTAAGAATGTGAAGCAATATAAATTCTTACATATTGACAGTGTCAGTACAAACGGATATCACCACACTGGAAAACAATTTGAATGTATCTAGTAAAGTTGAGGGCATGCCCCAAATCCCACTCATTACCTGTCATAACAAAAATAAATAAATTTTTATTTTAATATTAAAAACTCTAAATATTTGAAATGGTTATTGAGAAGAACTCAGATAAGTAAATTGCTGGGTACTCACACAATGGAATTCAATACATTAGTGACAATGAAATAAACATCTACCCACAAAAATGTGTGTGACTATCAGCAATATAATATGGAGTGGAAAAAAATTGGTCACGAAAGTATATGCACAGTCAAAATTATATTGCAATACACACAAACACACACATTATAACCCTAACAGAATCAAAAGAATGATAAAAAGGCATGCAAATGGTTCTTTTTGGGGGCACATGTTGGGGAGCATAACCAAGAAGACAAGAGGCTTTCAATAATTGTGATGTTGTTATTCCTTAAGCTGAATGCTGAGTATATGCTGGTCCATTTTATTACACATTATACATGTTGCACTTATGTATACTTCCTTTTATAAGCATATAGCATTTTTTTAAGTAAATGCTATTGGTCTAGATCAGAAAAAAGTGGCTAAATACATAGAAAAGGAACCTTGAATAGCCAAAGCAATCTTAAGAAAAAGACAACAAAGCTGCCTGCATTACATTACCTGATTTCCAAATACACTGTAAAGCTGTAATAATCAAAACAGTATAGGTATTGACATGTAAATAAACATATAGACTGGTAGAACTGGTAGAATAGACAGCCCAGAAATAATCCCATGCATTTACAATCAACTGACTTTTGACAAAGGTGCCAAGGAAACAATGAATAAAGGGCAACGTCTTCAATAAATAATACTGAGAAAATTGACTGTCTACATGTAGAAGACCAAAATTTGACCCTTATCTCACATCACATACACACATCAACTCAAAATGAATTAAAGACTTAAATGTAAGACCTGAAACTATAAACCGACTAAAAGAAAATATAGGGGAAGAGCTTTATGACATAGGTCTGGGCTATGGTTTTTGGAGGGTGGTAATATACCAAAAGCACAGGCTACAAAATCAAAAATAGAAAAATGGGACTACCTCAAACTAAAAAGCCTTTGAACAGCAAATGAAACAATAAAGTGAATTGGAAAAAAATTGCAAATTATGCATCTAATAAGGAATTGATATCCAAAATACATAACAAACTTAAACAACTCAATAGTAAGAAAACAAATAACCCATTAAAAAATTGGCAAAGAATCTGAATAAGAATTTCTCAAAAGAAGAAATACAAATAACCAACAGACATATGAAAAAAATGCCAAAATAATAAATTGTCAGATAAATCCAAATTAAAACCACAATAAGGGCCAGGAGCTCACTCCTGTAATCCTAGCACTTTGGGAGGCTGAGGCAGAGAATTGCTTGAACCCAGAAGGCAGAGGTTGCAGTGAGCTGAGATCATGCCACTGTACTCCAGCCTGGATGACAGAGCAAGACTCCGTATCAAAAATAATAATAATAATAATAAGCTATTACATCATATATGTTAGAATGGCTATTATTACAAAGATGAAAGATAAGTGTTGGTGAGGATGGGGAGAAAACAGAACTCTTGTACACTATTGGTGGGAATGCAAATAGTATAGCCACATGACAAACAGTATGGAGGTGCTTCAAAAAATTAAAAATAGGACAATCATATGATCCAGCAATCCCACTAATAAGTGTTTATTCAAAGAAGTGACATCAGAATGTCAAAAAGACATCTTTACTCCCAAGCCAATTGTAGCATTATTCACAACAGCTAAAATACAAAATCAATGTAAGTGTTCATCAAAGGATAAGTGGACAAAAATGTGGAATATATACCCAATGGAATACTATTCAGCCTTTAAAAAGAATAAAATCCTGTCATTTGCAACAATGTGAATGATCCTGGAGGACATTATGTTTAATGAAATAACACAGACATAGAAAGACAAATACCACATCCTCTCACTTAGATGTGGAAGGTGAAAAATGTCAAACTCGTAGAAGCAGAGAGTAGAATGGTCATTACCAGGGGTGGGAGGTGTGGGTAATTGGCAAGGTTTTGGTCAAAGGATACAAAATCTGAGTTACATGGAAGTAAGTTCAAGAGATTGATTGTATAACACGGTGTCTACAGTATTGCATTCTTGAAATTGCTAAGTAAGTAGATTTTAAGTGTTCCCACTACAACAAAAAGAAAGAAAATTTAAAAAGGAAAGAGAAAAGTTTTCCAGATATTAGACGTTAACTAGAGAATAAAATGAGATGCAAATCACAAGGGTTGGCACTAGCTTTAGACAGAAGGGGAAAGGGTTTCTGAGTTATAAGCAAAGGGAAAGAAAAGGAAAGAGTACACACAAACACAGATAACTATATAGGATTAAAAGGTATGAAGTAAGAGGTACGATGTTGTAATGATGAGGACATGATTTGATAGTTTCAAAAGTGTGAAAACCATTTGCAAAAGTCATTTTGACATCCGGCTTCCAGTCCAAAATGTGAAGAGTTGGAGGTCATGTCCTTTAATTCTCGCAACACTAAGAATGCTGAAAATCAATTCTCTTGAGATCCTTCAGATAATCAAAGTCTCATCACATTCTATGGTCCCTAAAGCTGGAAAGACAGGAGGATACGGAAAGTCACAGCTCATCAGGAGCACCAACCAGTCAGAAGTGCTAATGGAGCCAGCACTGGTTGAGAATGCTGGTAGGGTAATAGACAAATTGCTGAACTGGGGTGGGCTAGCTTGGGAGATGAAAATCTCTGGAGGCCTAGGCTGAATAAACGTTAGAGTTTTAGAGTTTTACCTCTAGATGCCGTATCTCGTTCTCATTATGAATCTTATAGAAAAATGCCCTTACATTTATGGCAGGGGAAGGAGAAAGATAGGCATTTTAAAATTAGCCCGGAATATTGTGTATTCCTATAGAAAGGACTGCACTCAGTGGGAACTATTTTAAGAGTTTAACTGATACTGGGGAGGGAATGATCCAACTCAAGCTTTCAAATATGGGGACCTTCCCATTTGCATCCTTCCCATTTCACCTGAAAGTTGAAATAAACAAAATAAAACAAAAAAAGTGAGAAGTGCTTGTCAAGGTTGCAGTCCAGGGACATAAGTTCAATAAAATATTGAGACCTAATTACAGAACTACAGAACACTTTTACTACCTCCCCACTGGCCCCGTCTTACTACTCAGTGGATGGGCCCTGTATAGTAACAGAGAGAAAAAACTGCAAAGCTTGGTCCCCTACTTCAAATGAAGCTCAAAGGAAACCAAAAACAGCAGAGGAGACAGCAGTAAGACTCCAGAGGGAATTTTAGTTTCTGACACTGACGGGTGCAGCAAACAGTCAACACAGCCTAACTTAGAACCAGATAAAAATAAAAGAGTACTCTGAACACCTATTGAACTCAGCTTCCTTTCCCGAATATATCGTGTCTGTCAATTGACAAAAATTTACAAGGCATGTAAAAGACAAAAAACACAGTGTGAGAAAGATGTAGACAAATCCACTATTATACTTGGAAACCGACCTCAATACCCTTTTTATATTAATTGACAGATCCAGCAGGCAGAAATTCAGTAAAGTTAGAGTGCAACTGACCAGAAACATCAATCAACTGGATACAGTTGACATTTATAGAATCCTTTATCCAACAACAACTGAAAACAAACTCTTCCCAAGTTCACATGGAACATCCTCCAAGAATCTGGGTCACAAGACACATTTTAACAATCTAAAACAAGGGAAATCATGTAAAGAATGCTCTCAGCTGGGTGTGGTGGCTCACGCCTGTAATCCTAGCATTTTGGGAGGTCGAGGCGGGCAGATCACCTGAGATCAGGGGTTTGAGACCAGCCTGGCCAACATGGTGAAACCCCATCTCTACTAAAATACCAAATTTAGTTGGGCATGGTGGCGGACACCTGTAATCCCAGCTACTTAGTAGGCTGAGGCAGGGAGAATACCTTGAACCAGGGAGGTGGAGGTTGCAGTGAGCCAAGATCGCACCACTGTACTCCAGCCTAGGTGACAAAGCGAGACTCCGTCTCAGAAAACACACACACACACACACAATGCTGTCAGACCACGGTGAAATTAAACTAGGTATCAATACATAAAAGATAGCTAGAAAATACCCAAATATTTGTCAATTAAACAGTACACTTCCAAATAACACATAGATGTAAACTGACGCAAGAGATTATACAAATACCTATTGAACTCAAGAAATGAATATACAACCTATAAAAATATAAACACTATAAATAATAAATAAATAAATATACAATTTATAAAATTTTGTGAGATGCAGTGAAGGTAGAGCTTAGAGGGAAATTGGTAACATTGAATGTAAACATGAGAAAAATTTAATGTACATATTCTAAACTTTCACCTTAAAACACTAGAAAAAGAAGAGGGAAGTAAATTCCAAATAAACAAAAGACAACAAATAATAAAAATTCAGAATAGAAATCAATGAGGTAAAAAATAGAAAATTAACAGAGAAATCAAAGTAATGGTAACCAAGAGCTGTTGCTTAGAAAAGATTAATAATATTGATAAATCTCTAGCCAGAAAAATTAAGGGGGGAGGGATAAAAAGGAAACATACAGATTGCTAATTTCAGAAATGAATGAGGAGCCATTCGAACTGATCGCATGGGCTTTAAAAAATAATAAAGAAATACTATTAACAACTTTTTACCTATAAATTTGATAACTGGAATGAAATAGACCAGTTAGTTGAAGACTCAATATACTAAAACTCACACCAGGAGAACAGATAATCTAAATGGGTCTACATTTATTACAGAAATTACATTAACAATCATTAACCTTCCAAAACAGAAAACAGTCACCTAGATGGTTTCATTTGTGAATTCCATAAAATTTTTAAGGAAGAAATTGTATCAATTCTATATAATCTCTTATAGGACACTTTCTAACTCATTCTATGAGACCAGCATTACCATAATCCAAAAAAAAAAATAAATAACATTACTAGGAAAGGGAATTATAGATGAGCAATTATCTCTCATGAATATAGTGGCAAAATCCTCAACAAAATTTTAGCAAGTCAACTCAAACAACATATTTTAAAAATTATACATTGCTATGATTTGAGTATTTGCTTGTTACAAAACTGATAGAAGTTAAATCCCCAGTGTGCAGTATTGACAGGTGAGCTCTTTAAGAGGTGATGGGTTCATAAAGCTCTGCCCTCATGAAGGGATTAATCTATTCATGGATTAAAAAATTAATGGATGAATGGGTTATTGTAAGAATGGAACTGGTGGCTTTCTAAGAAGAGGAAGAGAGACCCAAGCAGGCACACTTAGCTCCCTCACCATGTGATACCCCATGCGGCTTCAAGACTCTGCAGAGTCCCCACCAGCGAGAAGGCTGTCACCAGATGTGCCCTCTCAACCATGGACTTCCTAGTGTCTTAAGAAATAAATTCATATTCTTTATAAATTACCCAGTTTCAAGTTAACAGAAAAAGAAAAAAAATACTAAGACACACAACATATCCAACTGGGATTTATTCAGATATGCAACTGAGTCAACATTTGAAGATTAATTAATTCATCGCATCATCAGGCTAAAGAAGAAAATCATATGATCAGATCACATCAATCAGTGCAGAAAAATTATATGACAAAACTTAGCACCTATTCATGATAAAAAGGGAAAGAAAATTAGAATTAGAGGGGGACTCCCACAACTTCATAAAGAACATCTACAAAAACCTCTAGCTAACATTATTCATAACAGTGAAAAACTAGATTAGTTTCACCTAAAACCAAAAGCAAGCAAGAATATCCCCTCTCACCAACCAATCCTATTCAATCATTAAAAATACAAGCTAATACAATCAGTAAAAAAGGAGATAAAAGATATGCAGATTGGAAAGAAAAAAATAAAATTATGTTCACAGAGGATATAATTGTATTAATCTAGAAAATACCTAAAGGTGACCCAAAATCCCTCCTGGAATTAAAAAGCAATTATAACAAGGCCATAGAATATAATGTTAATATATAATATTTAATTGCTTTCCTATATACCAGAAATAGATTTTGAAATAACATGATTTACATTAGCATAGAAAACATATAAGACTAACATAATATCAATAGGATCCATATTCATAAAACTGCATAACTCTCATGAAAGAAATCAAGTGAGATCTAAATAAATGGATGCTTTATCAAGTTCTTGGATAGAAAGATTTATTAGATTTATTATTAAAAATGTCAATTCTCCTCAAATTGATCTATAGACTCAAGCTAATACTAATCAAAGTCCCAGCAAGTTATTTTGTCAATATTGACAAATTGACTCTAAAGTTTATAAGGAGAGGTAAAAGACCCAGAATAGCCAACATAATACTTCAGAACAAAGTTGAGGAACTACCTACTTCAAGACTTACTATAAAGTTACAGTGATCACAACAGTGTGTTGTTATCTAAGTAATAGACAAATTGTTCAACAGACAGAAGAGCAAGCGCAGAAATAAGCCCACACAAATACAGTTAATTACAAAAGTTTGGCAAAAGATAATAGCTTATTCAGTGGAAAAAAAGAATATTGTTTTCAATATTTGATGCTAGAACAATTGTACATCCACAGGAATCTATAAACAGCTCTTATACTTTTCACAAAAATGGATCACAGATCTAAATGTAAAATGCCAAATTAGACAACTTCTAGAAGATATCATAAAAGAAAGTCTAGTTGACATAGGGCTGTGTGATGACTTTTTAGATACAACACCAAAAACATGATCTGTGTGAAAAAGGGTGATCATATAGATTTCATTAAAATTAAAGGTATACTCTTCAAAAGACACTGTAAAAATAATGAAAAGACAAATCACAGACTGAAATAAAGTCTTTGCAAAAATACATACCTAATAAAAGATTGGTATAAAAATACACAAAAGCTATTTTAAATTAAGCAACAAAAAACAACCCAATTACCAAATGGGCAAAAGATCTGAACAGATGTCACATCAAATAAGATATATAGATGGCAAAGAGACATATGAAAAGACACACATGGCATATGTCATCAGGGAATTGAAAACTCAAGTAACAGTGAGATGCCAGTACATACTCATTAGAATGGCTAAAATCCAAAACACTGACAATATCAAATGCTGATGAGGACAGAGAGCAATGGCAACCCCCATTTATGTTTCTAGGTATTTATTAAATGAAATGAAAGCTTACGACCACACAAAAGTCTGCTGACAATTGTTTATAACACTTTATACATAACTGTCAAGAATTAGATGCAAACAAACTGCCCATCAATAGGTGAACTGATAAACAGCAGTACGTTTGTATAATTGACTATCATTCAGTGATAAAGAGAAATATGCTATCAAGCTACAAAATTACATAGAGAAATCTTAAATGCATTTTGCTAAGTGAAAAAAGCCAGTCTGAAAAGACTAGATGTATGATTCTAACTACAGTTTACCCATGAACAACATAGGTTTGAACAAGTTCAAAAAATATGCATATCTTTTACAAACATACTTGGATGTAAAACACATTATTTGTGAAATGCAAAACCAACATACATGGGAACCAGCTTTTCATACACACAGGTTTGAAGGGGCTGACTGCGAGACCTGAATATGCTTGGATTTTGGTATATACCAGGTTCCTGGAACCAATTCCTTGCGTATACCAAAGGACGACTGTATATGACTTCTGGAAAAGGTACAATTCGGAAGGCAATAAAAAGATCAGTCCATGCTGAAGTTTACGGGGAGTGAATAAAAAAGGTGAATAGGTGAAGTGCAGGGACTATTTGGGACACTGAAACTATTTTGTATAATACTGCTATGGTGAATACATGACAATATGCATTTGGCAAACCCATAGAACTATACAACACGGTGTAAGCTATGGACCTTTTTAAATAATAATACACTAATATTCTTTCATCAATTGTAGCAAATTTACCACAGTAATGCAAGAAAGCAATAATAGGAGAAATTCTGTGAGAGATGAAAGATGATATGTGAAGTCTTTGCCTTTTTTATACAAGTTATTGTAAGCCTAAAATTTCTCTAAAAATATGTCTATTAGTTTTAAAATAGTGATTCCTTGGGTCAAATTCAAGTAACTTAGTAGGATTATTCACAAATTTTGACAGTCCATTTTTGTTTAGTAATAATTTGTGGCATTTTTCACTATCTTCTTATATAATTCTTAATTTATTTGCTGTGAGTGAGGTTTAACCCAGTGAAAGAAGACAGAAATCATTTAGGCCTGTGAGTATAGCAGATAGAGTTAACACAAAAGATATATAGTAAGAGGAATTGAGATGCTTGTAAAAATTTACTGAAGTAATGGACCATAGAATCTAAGCCAGAAAAGGGAGGCAGCTTACAGATTAAAGAGAAAAGTAAAAGATTCTATGGATTGGAAGGATCCATCATATTAAAGAATGGTAGTATTTGGCATAGTTAAAAATGTAGTTAAGAGGGTTATAGCCCTAAGTGTAAAAAATAATACATGGGTTTACAGTGTCTATAATTTTATAAAAACATGCATCATACACACATACATACAGAAATGGGGGAGTATAGACTAAAATTTCTCACAAAAAATTTTAAGTAATATACAAAATACTCTACCCTACTAGAGGGGCTGCTTAATTTCACATCCGTTAAATGTCAGCTGAATTTAGTTACTTAATTCCGAAAAATACAGTATGGGAAGGGAAAGACAATAACTTTGCAGTGCAGACAAAGACTACCTTATGTCCTTATGTGAGTAATAATTACTACCTTCACCAGTATTGTTATGTGGATGCTATGTACCTCCAGACATGGTGTGGTGGAAGGGCATTTCAGCTCTACAATATTCTTTCTCCATAAAGTTTGTCTAATCATAAGAAAAATGTTTACACAACGCAAATGGTGGAACATTCTACAAAATTCCTGGCCAGTACTCAAAATTGCTGAGGTCATGAACAACAACAACAAAACAAACAAAAAAGACTGAAACAGTGTTACAGTCTCCAAGAGCCTAAGGAAATGATGAGTAAATGCAATATAGTAAGTGGATTGGATCCTAGAACAGAAGATGGACGTTAATGAAAAACTGGTGGAATCCAAATGAAGATTGGAATTTAATTAGTAACAAAGTGCCAGTGTGGGTTTCTTAGTTTTGACAGATTATCACAACGGCTTAAGATAATAACATTACATAAACCAAAACTGAGTGTGGCATATATGGACATTTTCTGTAATACCTTTACCACGGTTTTGTAAATGTAAAATTACCCTAAAATAAAAAATAGTTTGTATATTTTTAAATGATAGCAAATGGAGAAAATACTGTCTGATTTTGGAATTCTGAGTTGTTGTAATGTGAATCGGTTGCTTAAGTAAGATGGATTCACTCATTTGGAGAAGAGAAATTTAAAGTAGTGAGAAGGGAGAAGATTGCTGTCTTCAGACAAAATGGTAGTAGGGCCGATGTGGAATGAAAGACTGTATTGCAGATGACAGAAACTGATGAAAGATGGGGTGTGACTGTCAGTTGATGACAAGAGCTAGAATAGCTTTGTTCCTTTTGTAAGGGCATGAGAGAGGTAGTTGTCTGGAAGTAGAAATGAAGAGCAGGGACTTGTACCCACTATTCAACTTTGTAATTGATGCAAGTTTTGAAAAAGGAATTAAAAATGGAGTGGGAGTGGTGTCACCATTTGGGAAGGTTACAATGGAGGTAATGGCTGCGGAAGAAATCAGGAAAGTCAGAGAAGTAAAGGAAACATATGGAAAAGATGACTCAAATTATGGTTGCCAGATTCACAATAGCTCTGTGATTCTTGCCTGTTGGTATTCATGATTTTTATGTAGTCTTCTCCCAGAATAACTAGTGCTCACTTGTGTCACTGTAAAAGAAAACTACATTTCAGGGCCCTCTAAATGTATTATGCCAAGAGAGAAGTTAACCCTGGCGACTGAGTCAGTAGCATACCTGCAATTTTGCTTCTCAAATTACAGCTTCACTCTCCTGCTCATTGCTCTAGTTCTGTAAGTGACTAGATGAAACCAGAGAGCAGACTTCCTTGCTTCCAATCACTGGTCTTTGTTACAGCTGCCTCCTTTATTGTCTTATACCAAACTAAGACCAGATGGTACAAAACACTCCATGACAGTTACAACTTCAATGTGGAATTGAGACAGAGCAGAGACTCCCTTTTTTAGGGGCCTGGAGTCCCCAAGCATGAGAAATCCTGAGTTCCTTCAAGAGAAATTCTAAGCACCTAGCTAGTCCTGAAAAGTAACTAACCAACTTGTTGAATAAGAAATAGTAGCCTAAAACAATTGTTAAATAAGTTAGAATCTTGAAGATGTTTGCTTTCCCCTTAGAAACTAAAGATAACATCTTAACCTATGTCACTGAATTGTCTGTCAGAAGTTCAGACCACCATTGAGGACCCCCCTGAATTGATCCACTGGCACACAGACCCTGGAGAAGGTGGAAATTAGGACTAAATTTTAAGTATTGCCTTTTGTTCTGTTTCTGTCTAAGGAGCTTGGAGAAAGCCACCCCCCCCCCAGAAGTTCACATTTTTCTACTGACCCCCAAATTTTTAAATGAAGCTTCTCTTCTTCAATCAATTGCAAATCAGAGGATTTTTAAATCTGTCTACAACCTGTAAGCTCCCATTTCAAAGTACTGAGAGGAGGGACCAGTTGGGCTTCCTGGGTCGAGTAGGGGCTCAGAAAGCTGTGGAACTCACTCATTTCCTGCATTAGTACTTACCTCAGTCCTGGATGAATATTGAAGATATATGCTTACACTATTCCTAACACCAGGATTTGTGCATGTGTTTTCTTCCCCAAGAAAGCTATCAACAGAGAATATTTTGCCCTAAGTTTCCATGTCTTTCTCTCCCTCTCTTCCTTCCCCCTCCCCGAAACTAAGGTAAAAGGAATGTTAACCGCCCGTTTTTCTGTAACCAGGAGACTTTATCTATACTCCCAATCCCAAATCCTTGTAAACATACTTTGTAAAGTCCTGTAAGATCCTATCTCTTTTGCCATGCCACTGCAAGGCCAGAAAGTAGATAAAACCTAAGTTGCAGTTCGGTTTTCCTCAAGATCTAAGACGTCAGGAATGCCTAATTGTCTTTGTTTCTCCCTCTCGTAACATCTTCCCGCCGCACATATTTCCTGCCTTAAAGAGTTTAAAAGGCAATCGTATAATTTAACTCTGGCTACCCCTTCGGAACCCCTTCCTTGCTGTGGAAGCTTCGTACTTTTACTCTGCCTCAATAAAGCCTACGTCTTTTTCTCACACTCGGTCCCTATCTCTATCACTCATCACGGTCAGCTGCCACAACAGTTATTTGGCATGGCTAGGCAAGAACCTGAGGCGTTACAGTATCCCATGCTTTTCCAAAACCAAAGTGTTACTTCCATGTATTGATTTAAGATTTTACCTGTAGCTTCTGCTTTCTGACATTTATCCCAACTTTAAAAACCCTTCTTTGCAAGCCATCGGGGAGGTCAGGTTTTAGGCAAAATCTGCCGGACTCTCCTTGCTTGGTGCCCTACAACAAACGCCTTCTTTTCTATTGTTGCAAAAACTCATTGTGGGTATCTGGTTTTACTATGCTGGGTGAACAGACCCCAGTTCGCCTTTATAACAGAATGTTAATTACATCTTTCCTGAAAGAAAAAGACCATCTCGATGACTAATAAGATTTTTGTACCTATGCATGAAGTCCTGCATAGAAAATTTTTGAAATTCTGTTAAACTTCCTTCAGCTTTGTCTGGATAAGCAATCCCAAGCCTCTACACTTGCTAACACTGATTTCCCTTCTTTGGAATCTGTGCTTCCTGGGTGGCTTGTCCTCGAACTTTGTGCTTAAATAACTCTCTTTAAACTAGATTCTGACCTTTTTGATTACTTTAGGTTCACAGTCACCAGTAAAGCATTATAGAAATAATGTGTGACTTCTGTTAGGCCTAAAAGATTACAGCTTCTACCTCGCTCTAACTTGGGTCACTGACTGAGGCAGCCAGTTGACCGGCCAAGGGCCCTGTGGAAAGGCACCGTGGAGGCGTTGCTATTCCCTTCAGCAGCCACCACTGCTTCCCAGAATCAGAAGGAGCCACTGGGAAGCAGAGTCCGCACCCGGCCCAGCCTTCAGAGAACTGCAGCCTCCTGCAACTCACCCAGGGAAGTTGCTGCCTTAGTAACTGTACTAAATGACTATTGTTTATACAAGCCACTACATTTTCTGTGTAATACATGAAGATTTACTGAAAAATCAACTGGCCAAAGGCAGTGAATAGGAGAAAAGATATGAAAATTTTTTAACAAGCATGGTGTGGTCATGGAGTGACTACCCCATAACCCAGTGGAAGCTTATACACCCCTTTTCATAAGGAAGTGGCGAGATGAAGAGTGTAGACAACTTTTTGGAGGGGCAGAAAATGACTGACTGTTAGGAGAATGAATGGGCCAGGGAGACAGAAATCAGTTTGTAATGATTCTCTCTGGAATTTGAATGAGCCCA
Organism: Theropithecus gelada; assembly: GCF_003255815.1. Classification (NCBI taxonomy): domain Eukaryota; kingdom Metazoa; phylum Chordata; class Mammalia; order Primates; family Cercopithecidae; genus Theropithecus; species Theropithecus gelada. The sequence goes on along the minus strand of NC_037670.1, from coordinate 60,105,449 downwards.
AGAGGCAGATACTATCTTGTGAAACAGTCCATTCAAGTTGGTTGCATTCTGGGGATAGACAAAGGGATTTCCGAAAGGAGATGAATGATAGTTGGTGTTTTGGGGAAGAAGCTTTCTTGTTCACCTCAGGAAATTCCAGAGAGAGTCCCTCCTGCTGGTGCTTTGAGAAAGAGGATCCGAGAGATAGGGAGGTGGGGAAACTTCAGAGACAGACGTTGGTTCTGAGGCTTATTTCTGAGGCCTTCCCATTTTCAAACCACTCAGCAGGCTAAAGCCCGTAATTTGGGGCGTTGTTTTCTGCACCCTAATAGTGCTATGTATGCACAGAGAGCTTACGGCCAGTGCAAGGAATGGGTTCATTATGGAGTCAGGACACAACCGGAAGATTCCAGAGGTGGGGAGAGTTTGGAAAAGGAGTTTCTTGAACGACAAGTAAGGTGATTGTTTCAGCAACTTGAAATATTCCTTTCCACTCTAACACTTTGTGATTCAATTTGCTTTTATCGGTGAGAAATACACTCCCTCTGGGGTTTACTGTACAGAGAGTTGACCTTTGATGCCGCAGATTGATGCTATGATTGATGATAAAATAGTATTTGACTTAAGCTTTTGTTGTCCACAAACCTCATGGAATGTTTTTGTTTTTTTCCTTTTATTTGGGCCTCATTGTAATTTAAATCAGCTTCTCATTGTGCACTGCAGAAACCTTGTTATATTGTATTTTTTTTTTTTTTTTTTTTTGTGAGAGCTACACTTTGGTTTCATTGTACTGATAAGACCTACAAGTGTTATGAATATGTAACTCCCAGGCAGAATCTGGATGAGGTTCAGTGAAGGCGGAGAGATTAGGCCAGAAAGGCTTTTACAGTTGTGTGGTTAGAAAAACTATAAAATCAATAGTTTACTTTCTGACTTATTTTAATGCTAATAGCAAATAGAATCACAAGATTGTTAGGATACTGAGAGATCCTTTGTTCCATTTAGTTTTCCTTCTTCGAGCAAATTGGTGAGAATCTGACCTGTTTAAAAGTACCGTAAGTGGAAACTCTATTCAAGTTTAAGAACTGAAAAATATTACCGGACTAGCCAAACTCGGGTCAGGCTCCTGAACCTTCTCCTAGGCCTATGTGTGGACTTCCTTAAGAATCTAGTTTCAACAAAGAACTCTGTGAGTGTCTGATGGGTTCCTCTTGCCCACTGCACAGATAGAATCGATTCATCCAGACAGAGGAATTGCAATAGAGAAAGAGTTTACTATACATACAGTCAGCTAAATGGGGGACTGGAGTTTTATTACTCAAATCAGCCTCCCAAAAATATGAGACTAGGGTTTTTTAAAGACAGTTAGGTGGGTACAAGCTAGGAAATGGGAATGCTGATTGGTTCGAGATAAAACCATAGGGAATTGAAGTTGTCTTCTTGCATTGAGTCATTTCACTGTCATAATTTTGTCACTGTTATAACTTTTGCAAAGGCAGTTTCAACCCTGCTAAGTCAGTTTGGCAAGAAGCCCCTCACCCTCAGTATCTGATTACTCCCTTGGATATCTGATAGTTTTCCTCATCCTCCCCCAGGTGATGTCTGATCACCCTGGCCTGCCTTCAGCAAGAGTCCTGTTAGGCCAGATAAGTACAATCCCCCTTATCCCTTGTATGGTGAAAATAAGGAGATGGTGAAAGTATGATTTCAAGAGTCACACAGTTTCTTTTCATCCAAAGAGAATTTTTCTTAGGTTTGCAATGATTAAAGGGGAGAAAAACATGAACAGACTTCACAGGGAATACCCTTTAGAGATGAGGTACATTAACCACATAGGGAGTGAACTTCAAAGTCATTAAAATCCAGTTGCTCAATGAGGACCCAAGCAGGTCTTTGTGCAAAGATTCCTGATGATGCGGAAGGTCCCTCATGCTAGACAGAGGTGCTAGTGCTGGCAGGCAGGCTCTCAGGCTCCCAGGCCTGCTGCTGTCTGAGGTCTGGGCATTCTGGAGGCAGCCGACAGAGGGCAGCCTGCCTTACCTAATCTCTCAAAGTGGCTGTCACTCTCTTAGGTTTATGTATATTTTTAAAATGTTTGATTGTATAAATTTACGGGGTACAAACGTAATTTTGCTACATGAATACATTGCATAGTGGTGAAGTTAGGGCTGTTAGTGTATTCAGCAGTAGAATAATGTGCATTGTACCCAATAATTAACTTCTCATCATCCCCCACTCCCATCCCCACCCCTCTGAGTCTCCCGCATCTATAATACACATTATTTAGCTCCCACTTATGAGTTAGAACATGCAGCATTTGTCTTTCTGTGTCTGACTTGTTTTATTTAAGATAATGGTCTCCAGTTCCATCTGTGTTGCTGCAACAAAAACCCATAATTTTCCTCTTTTTTATAGTTGAATAGCATTCCATGGTATATACATATACTGCATTTTCTTTATCCGATCATCTGTTTATGAACACTTAGGTGCTGCTAAGTATATTTATAGTGTTGCTGTAAATATATGAGTACATACATCTTTTTGATACAATGATTTCTTTTCCTTTGAGTAGGTACCCAGTAGTGGAATTGCTGAATCAATTGGTAGTTCTATTTTGGAGTCCAGTTGTTGAGGTCAATATTTCACATATAGAGTCTGGTAAGGTGTGACATAACATTCCTGAGGGGAGGGAGGGTTTGCTCGAAGTTCTTGCATACAGGATCTGATAAGACATCACATTCTCCAAGGGAGAAGGAATGAGTTTCAAGTTCTTATTATAACAAGATATGTCATTTATGTAGCAAACTATGTGTCTGGAATTATTTCAAAGCTACATAACACCCTGGCTGTTTCCTCTTAGTAGTTTTCTATCTATGGCGTCCACATCATGCTCCTTGTCTATGAATTTCCACTTGCCCTTGCTGCCTTCTGAGTTGAGCCCAATCCGTCTCCCCTACTGCAAAACCCTACTGCACTGTCGCTGTACCTATTGCAATAGTCCTGAATAAAGCCTCCTCTATTGTACATAACCAGTATCATTGAATAATATTTTTCTTTAACAGAACCAACCCTGTCATGGCCTGATAGCATAGGTTAGAGTGTAACTGTAAAATTAATTGTATTAATATGTGCAACTAGGAGAGATTAAAAATAGTTGTATATCATTTTTAGTAAGAGCCTTTATAAATGTACAGTTTATGTAACACTTTTGTTAGTATTATCATTGTCAACATTACACCTCAACAGTCCTAGAGATAAATTTGATATTTTCAGTACCAGTTTATGAAGGAGGGACCTGAGGTATGGAGAACTGAAGTAGAAATTATGTAAATAAGAAATGAAAAATTCTCCCTTCAAATGCAGCCCTTGCCTGTGTCAATCTGTAGGTATTTCTGTGCCTACAAAGTGACAACAACTGTGCAATCCACTGGCAATGCAAAGACATAGAAGGCATGTCCTACGCCCTCTAAGAAGGTTAGGGAGATCCACTGGCAATAAAAGCATAGAATTCTGAGTGAGAGGCACTTGCAAAGGGAGCACGTGAAAGCACTTAAGGAATCTCTCAATCAAAAATCTCCAATAAGAGGTAGTATTGGAGCTGAGGTTTGAAAACTTTGTGTTAGTTACATAAATATAAAAGCAAGTTCAACTGGGGCAAGTGTCAGGCCTCTGAGCCCAAGCTAAGCCATCATATCCCCTGTGACCTGCACGTAACATCCAGATGACCGGTTCCTGCCTTAACTGATGACATTCCACCACAAGAGAAGTGAAAATGGCCTGTTCCTGCCTTAACTAATACACTACCTTGTGAAATTCCTTTTCCTGGCTCATCCTGACTCAAAAGCTCCCCCACTGAGCACCTTGTGACCCCCACACCTGCCCGCCAGAGAACAACCCCCTTTAACTGTAATTTTCCTTTACCTACCCAAATCCTGTAAAACGGTCCCACCCTTATCTCCCTTCACTGACTCTCTTTTCGGACTCAGCCTGCCTGCACCCAGGTGATTAAAAAGCTTTATTGCTCACACAAAGCCTGTTTGGTGGTCTCTTCACACGGACGCACGTGACAGCAAGAGTATGCACATAGACACCCTAGTTGAGGCTCATGTTCAGAGGCACAGATGTCTACATAGCGTAACATGCTCACAATTTACAAAGAAGAAAGTAAAGTGGCAGTTATAGAGTGGGGCTCAAGTCATCCAAGAGGGCAAATGCCAATTCATGAAAAGCTTTATGAGCCAAAACATGGACTTGGAGTTTTACCCTAGAAGCTCTGATAACCCAGTGAAGCATTCAAAAGTGGAGAATTACCTAAGCTGTCATGCAATGCCTCTTTGGAAGCAGTACAGAGGATAGATTTCATGAGAATCATACTAGAGGTTTTTGGAAAATAATTCCAGTGTAGGGATGAGAATTCAGGCCACAGCAGAGACTGTAGGACTGAAAGGTCACGAACACTGAGTGCCAGTAGGTGTGTTCTAAAGCTGTCAGTTCCCTGTGGGCAGTCCTTCTCCCCCTGGGTTCCTTGCAGACTCCAACTATGTCCAACTTGAGCTGGGTACACTGGAGGACTTAGATTTGTCAAGCGAAAAATTCCACAATTTATAAATTTGCAAAGGAGATTTTTATTTCCTAGAAAGGTATACAGCCTGCAGGGAGGACATCCTGACAGGCTGGGAGGCTTAGCCTGTGGCATGGTGTGTTAGCAGGTGTTTCAAGGGAGGGGAGGGCAGAATAGGAATTTATGCTGAACAGGTTGTGAAACGTACATATTCCACAGATGACAGGAGGAGCCATGAATACTCATGGAGGTGGCCCTGATACATGTATATTGAACAAACATGTATGCAATATATGATCCATGTTCACCTGACTGTGTAGACTTAGTGCTTAAATGTATTGCCATCAGGCCTCATACATCAAAAGGGAAAGTGGGGACATGAAGGCACGCAGTGCGCAGCCTCTGTAAACCGTCCAGAACCAGTCCATTGTCAGTGGTCTCTTATCAGGAGAAAGTCACTGAAATCAGTTTCTTATCCAATTAAAGCTGTGGTATGCCTGTGGAACAAGGGCTGGAAGTCAGTCAGTCAGGAGCTGGCAGTGGATGAATTGCAATTGTTTAAAAAGCACTTATTTCAAGGCCACTGCTTGTTGTTTGGTTCCACAAGAAAAACAAAAACCTTGTGGCAGTTAGAAAAGAATTTATTCTTTTAAGTGTAGAGGTGAGTGACTTAACCCTTGCCTGGCATGGTCTTAGATTCTGTTTATAATTTGGTATCTTATTGCCACAAAGAATCCATCCTGTCAGTCTTATGACCTCTATTTAACACTAATGCTGGTCAGTTGTCATGTCTGAACAGCAAAAGGGAAGGGGGTAGAATGAAGCGTGTTCAACCTCCTGTCCTGTCATGGCTGGGAACTCAGTCTCTAATGTTTTTCTGGGGTCCCCTGTGCCAAATTAGGGTCCATTCAGTTGGTTGAGGGGCTTAGGATTTTACTTTTCCTTCTCAGACTCTTACTCTAAATCTATGACAGGACTTCCTTGACTGGGCAGTTGAGTGTTTCAAGAGATGCTCATGAATGGGGCTGTGTACTTCTATTCAGCAAGAGGTGTTTTCACAAGAGCTTGCACCAGCTCTTCTGGCAGGCCTGGGACCCACTGCCCTATTCTTGAGAGCTACTGTTTGGCTCCCCTCACTTGGTCCTTGTAAATGGAGAATTGCTTGGGATGCCCTTAGGATCAATTTGCACTCATTAAATTCAAACTTTCCCACACTATCTAATTTGCATGTAATTAGAGAAATTCAATTTAAGCTTTCTCTTTCCTCTTCTCTGCCTTATGGGATTATCTGAATTCGTTAATGATACTGTGGTGAACACTAGTGTCCTGTGAAGTGTGTTCTCCTGTCTCCCACCTCAGAATCCCTGGCTGTGTCTACTTTCAAAACATGGTTCATTTATCAGGAGAAAATGTGAGATAACCTGCCAAGTTCAGGTGTCAGTCCTCTGAGATTCACTAGTTGAGTTAGAAAAGAATGAGTGGATACATACTCAAAAACAGTGACAACAGGTATGGCGTAGTGGCTCACGCTTGTAGTCCCAGCACTTTGGGAGGCCTAGGCAGGTGGATCACGAGGTAAGGGATCGAGACCATCCTGGCCAACATGGTGAAACCCCCTCTCTACTAAAAATACAAAAATTAGCTGGGCATGGTGGCGTACACCTGCAGTCTCAGCTACTCCGGAGGCTGAGGCAGGAGAATCACATGAACCTGGGAGGCTGGAAGTTGCAATGAGCCGAGATCACGCCACTGCACTCCAACCTGGCGACAGAGCGAGACTCTGTCTCAAAACACAAACAAACAAAAAAACAAACAAAAAACAGTAACAGCAGAATGAATTTCAAGAATAAGAACAGAATGACCAGATACTGCAGTCAATAAAAATCAGTCAAGTCCACTGTGGTAGACAGAATAATGTCCCCCAGTGATGTCCACGTCCTACTTCTCAGAGCCTACGCATGTGTTCTGTGGCAAGTGGGAATTAATGTTGTGACTTATGTAATCAGCCAACCTTAAGATAAGTCAAGGCCGCTGAACTTTCTCAGTAGGCCCAGTAAAATCACCAGCATCTTTAAATGAGGAAGGAGGTCCGAATCATAGAAAGCCTCCTCTGGCCACCACTGGCCTCCAAGGTGGAAGAAGGCTGCAAGCCAAGGAAGGCAGGAAGCCTCTAGGTGCTGGAAGAGGCCAGGCAAGGATCCTCCCAAGGCTCCCCGAAGAGGTCAGCTCTGGCCATGGGGCCCATGTCACACTTCTCACCTCCATAATTGTAGGAAAATAAATTGATGTTGTCTTAAGCTAAGTTTGTGGTAATTTGGTATGGCAGCCATAGGAAACATGTAGGATTCTCTATTGATGTATTTACTCATGTTCATTTATTTGTTCATGTTGGGCATGAGACGTTACACATTTACTTGAGATTCAGAGATCACAGGATACAAATAATTTATTCCCTGACAATTACAAGGTTCAACAAATCCCAAAGCACAATATATTTTACGTAACAGGATCTGTTTGGATTTAGGATGTGCTACCTCAAAATATGGTGCCGTGGCATTAGAGAAAACAGTAGAAGCAGGAGGCGACTTTCTTCCTTCCCCTGTCTTTCTCCCATGAAGTGGACCATACAACCCTCATTTGAGAGGTGCTCCCCATCCCCGAAAGAAAGGGACATCTTTATCTCTGAAAACACAGGGACACAGAGAAGAATCCGAACATATAAGCCTTGCTGTCCCCTCCATATCTCACTGTTAGATCAGACCCTTTGTCCTGTAATTATATATCTCCAGGATGGTTCACTCTTCATCAAACCTGAGCATAATAATGTACAAGTTTGCCCATTTCTTTGGGTCTTCACTCCTGAAGCCTCTTGTTTATGATAAAACTTTTAACTTCTATTAAATAAATGTGTATGCTTTTCTCTTGTCAGTTTGTTTTTTGTTTTAGGGGCTTCAGCTCTGAACTTGGTGATAGGTAAGGAGAGAAGTTTTTTCTTCCCTATGCTCTTCAATCCCTAAACTTTCCTTCCCTATATTCCTATAATCCCATTCTTCTGGATTCTGTCTTTTCTTTCTCGAGTGTCTCTTCATCTCACCTCCTCCTACAACAGAAACCTCCTACAAATACTAGCAAACCCACCATCTACTCAGGATACTCAGAGCTTTTAGGATACTCTGGGTAGTTCATGGGTTACATCAGAATCAGATCTTTTCTCAGGTCCTGAACTTACTGCCATATTTGTTGAAAGCCACTTTTCCACCTTATACAACATTCTTTTTTCTCTCTCTGTCTCTTTCTTTCCTTCCTTCCTTCCTTTTCCTTCCTTCCTTCCTTCCTTCCTTCCTTCCTTCCTCCCTCCCTCCCTCCCTCCCTCCGTCCCTCCCTCCCTTCCTTCCTTCCTCTCTTTCTTTCTGCCTGCCAGCCTTTCTTCCCTTTCCTTTCCCTCCTTTCCCTCCTTCCCTCCCTCCCTCCCTCTCCCACCCTCCCTCCTTCTCTCTCTCTCCTTCCTTCCTTCCTTCCTTTCTTCCTTCCTTCCTTCCTTTCTTTCTCCTTTTTTTTTTTTGGACAGAGTCTACATCTGTCGCCCAGGCTGGAGTGCAGTAGCGTGATCACAACTCGCTGCAGCCTCGACCTTCCTGGCCCGAGGAATCCTCCCATCTCAGCCTCCAGAGTAGCTGGGTCTACAGGCTCTACCACCACTCCCAGCTAATTTTTTAAAAATTATTTTTAGTAGAGGGGAGATCTTGCTATGTTGCCCAGATTGGTCTCAAACTCCTGAGCTCAAGCAACCCTCTCACCTCAGTCTCCCAAAGTGCTCACATTGAAGGTGTGAGCCACTCCACCCAGTCTATCTGAAACAGTTAATGATATTCCATCATTGCAATAATTCCATCTTATAGTAGAATCTCATAGAAAAAAAAAACACAGAGGTAATTTTGATGCAGGTGTTACATTTTAGTAGTATTTTTAAAATATTGTTTTTTCTCTCTTAGTGAGTTATAAGTTCTTCCTTTGAAACTGTTAGCTGCCCAGAAGTGAGCTAGAAATTGCTTGTCAATTGTCAATAGTTACTAATAGTTACTTTAATATTTGCATAATAAATGATTCAACAGTAATTGGTCCTGCAAATTCATTTTTGTGAGACCCTGTAAATGTTTACAAATACACACACATACATTGTAAGTTCTGTTACTGAACAATGATACTTGGCTGTTCATTATTCACTTTACTGATACAATAAAGGCAACTGGATGTGAGACCTGAATGGAAATACATACAAAGAGAAAATAAGTAAGATTGTTTAATGCTTGATTGTCAAGGGCAAGGAGATTCAGCAGAGACAGCAGAGAGCAAGGAGAGAACAAGGACTCAAAAGGACTCAAAAACGGCTCCACAGGGACTGGGTGTGGTGGCTGATGTCTGTAATCCCAGCACTTTGGGAGGCCAAAGGGGGCGGATCACTTGAGGTCAGAAGTTTGAGACCAGCCTGGCCGACATGGAGAAACCCTGCCTCTATTAAAACTACAAAAATTAGCTGGGCGTGGTGGCGGGCACCTGTAGTACCAGCTATTTGGGAGGCTGAGGCAAGAGAATAGTGTGAACCTGGGAGGCGGAGGCTGCAGTGAGCCAAGATCACCCGACTGCACTCCAGCCTGGGCGATGAGACTTCGTTTCAAACAAAACAAAACAAACAAACAAACAATTAAAAAAAAAAAACGCTCCACAAATGTGTTCTGCTCTACTTTATGGTGGAAGAGTTTAAAGGAAAAAAAAGGGTTGTTAAGAGTATAAACTAACTTAGTTTTGGATAAAATGTGTTTGAATTTGGGTAATATAACTTGCTATGAATGCTAGAAATACTGTTGGAAATGTGGACAGGAAAGCAGGAAGGGAGAGTGTAAAAAGAAGCAACAAATGAAGAAATGGCAACATCTAGAAAAAAAAACTTTAACTTCCTCTTATAAAATTTATCTATGATCTTCTATCAAACACCCTCTCCCGCAAACACACACATGCATCATGTACGTATGTGTGAGTCACCTTGGGTAGCCATCACAAAGTAACAGATGGGGGAGCTTAAACGACAGAGATTTATTTTTATCTCAGATCTGGAGGCGGGAAGTTCAAGTCCAAGATGTCAGCAGTCTGGGTTCTCCTGTGCCCCTCTCCTTGGCTTGCCAATGACCCCCTTCCCTGTATCCCCACATAGCCTTTCCTCGCACAGATCACCCCAGTTTCTGCCTGGATAAGGATGACTGGTTCAGAATTGAATATGTGACTTATGGAGAGTCCTTTGATTTCTTAGCCTAATTTTTCTGTCCATATTTGCAATTGAGACATAGAAGATAGGTACTTGGAGAAGATACTGGCTATGTCTATTTGACTTTGCCAACTGAGGCTCCTAGGATTTGAAGGGTGTTTGGGGCTGTGTGTGTTGATGAGCATGTTTGTCTGTGGAGAGATGCAGGGGAATGGCACAGAGAAACAGTGAAAACAGGCAGAATGAGCAGCTGTGTTACTTCTCAATTGCTCTTCAGGTCCTGGAAGACAAAGCCTTTTCCAGGGAACTTCAAGAGTAGCAATGCTTTAAAATATTTTCTTATGGCCACATGCGGTGGCTCACACTTGTAATCCTAGCACTTTGGAAGGTCAAGGCAGGCAGATTACTTGAGGTCAGGAGTTCAAAACCAGCCTGGCCAACAATGGCGAACCTTGTTGCTATTAAAGGTACAAAATTAGCCAGGCATGGTTGCGGGTGCCTGTAATTCCAGCTACTTGGGAGGCTGAGGCAGGAGAATCGCTTGAACCTGGGAGGTGGAGGCTGCCGTGAGCCAAGATCGCACCACTATACTCCAGCCTGTGCCACAGAGTGAGACTCTTTCTCAAAAATAAATAAATAAAAATAAAATGTTTTCTTCTTTTGCTTAAAGTCACTCCTGGGCGTTAGTCAATGTCAACCAGCATAAATTTAGGTAAAAAATTAAGGATGGGAGAGGGAGAGAATGCACACTTCCAAGGAAAGCATAGTAGGATTTTCCATTTCTCTTCACTTCAATGGAAGAAACCTTTTTCTGCATACAATACAATCTTAGGTCACACAATATACATTTTTCCTCAGACACTAGGCATTGGCAGATTGTATCATGTCTCTTATTTTATTGGGGACCCCTGCCAGATACCCTCTGCCCCGACTGGACATTTCAATGCTTATGTTCTGAAGTTGCTGCTCACTTAGGCTTTGGACAAAGCTAGACTGAGTGCATCCTAAGAAAACTCCTCTCTTCTAGCACAAAGGGTGTAGTCAGCTCTTTGCTTTCTACGTCTGGTGTCCAGTGATAGATGCATTTTTCTGGGTTTCCTGAATATGATCTTAGATGCAGGACCCTGAATTAGAGTTGAAAATGGAGGCAGGAAAAGCGTCACAGTGAAGTTGAGACATCCTTAGGCTGATTCCAGCAGAACTGAAAGAATAAGCCAGAATAAAGTGTGTGTTGCAATTAGCAAAATTACGCTATCAGTAAAACACAGTCTTACGGGGTGCAGTGGGAACTACAATAAATACAGTACTGGGGAGCCTGGAGAAAAAGAGAAGGTAGGCCAAAGCAAGTAAACTTGGAGAGGTAAGCAGAGGTTTGATTACTTGAGTCTTTGTACAAATCTGAAGAAGCTCTGACTATACTCTGTAATTCTTACTATTTGGTGTTTTGTTTCCTCATTTGATAACCAAGCTATTTTTGAGTTAGGGAGAGGGTCTCCATGCAGGGTAACATATTTTCTCAAAGCAAAATATTACTTTTTTTGTTGCAAACAAGGCACATATAATTGGAAATACTGAAGGTCAAAGCAAAGTTTGTATTATCCATTGAGAAAAAGCACTTGACTCATTTTTTTAAATTAAAATGTTTAAAATTTCTATCTCATTTGCAAATGTGTGACAAGCAATCTGCACTGAAGGTTCACAGATCTCAGATGCATCTCTGAGCTGGGGAAATATCCCATTGAATGACAAAGTGCCAAGTGTTTTCTGTAAGGGAGTCAACTATCTTCTGATAATTGGGCTAATTGCCTGAAGTTAATTATTTTCTCTCATGTTCCTATGGTCATTCAGGTATTGATCAAACTTGTAAGTAAACCATAATATAGAATATTAGCTGGCCGGGTGCGGTAGCTCATGCCTGTAATCCCAGCACTTTGGGAGACCAAGACTGGCGGATTACCTGAGGTCAGAAGTTTGAGACCAGCCTGACCAACATGGCGAAACCCCGCGTCAAAAAAAAAAAAAACATACAAAAATTAGCCCGGCGTGGTGGTGGCTGCCTGTAATCCCAGTTACTTAGGAGGCTGAGACAGGAGAATGGCTTGAACCCGGGAGGCAGAGGTTGCAGTGAGCCAGATAACGCCACCTCACTCCAGCCTGGGTGACAGTGAGACTCCATTTTGGAAAAAAAAAAAAAAAAGAATATTAGCTAATACAATGCTCTATTTTATTTCTCCTGGAATTGGATTTTATGTGCCTGGACATTGTATGACCCCTTGCTTCACATTGTGAAGATATAAATGTGCTTTAAGATGTTATTCTTGCTGGCTGAGTTCAGCTAGCACCATCCGTCTTTTTGGTTCTTGTTGAGGGAAGTGCTCACTGCAGAGTGTTATCAGCATAGACTATCATTGGCTGTACTCAAAACAGGAAGCTTAGTAGTCGCGGTCGTTTGTTCCTGTTTCTGTGTCCACATCCCTCTTCACTTTCCACTTTAAAATAGTTTCCTAATATTTCTTATTTACTTATTTATTTATTTAGAGGCAGGGTCTCACCCAGGTCAGAGTGCAGTGGCGTGATCTCTGCTCACTGCAACCTCCGCCTCGTGGGCTTCAAGCGAGTCTCCTGCCTCAGCCTGCCAAGTAGCTGGAACTACAGGGACCCGCCACCTCGCCCGGCTAGTTTTTGTATTTTCAGTAGAGATGAGGGTTTCACCATATCGGCCAGGCTAGTCTTGAACTCCTGACCTCAGGTGATCTGCCTGCCTCGGCCTCCCAAAGTGCTGGGATTACAGGCGTGAACCACCGCACCTGGCCCCATAATATTTCTAATAAACAAAACATCCGTTGAGTCTTTAAATTTTGCGTTATCTTTTCAATTAGTCATTTGAAAACGTGAGTATTCCAAATGAAAATAGTGAGACTATTTTTGTCACTAATAAAGTTACAAAACATATTGAATATGGATGATGATACAGCATTCTCCTAGCATATTCTTTTGAAATGTCTTAATAATAAAATACAAGTAGAAATATCAGTCCACTAAATGAGACAACAGAGTAATTCACTTGGTATAATAAGGCTTTAATACACTAATTACATAGTTTACTTTTTAGTATAATATGCTACTTTTCATATTTAGTTGGGTAATATTTTCTGTGAACACTAGATTCATTAATAATTATAAATTGCTATAGCTTAGGATAACAAAAGGTCTTTGGCTCCAAAATAATACACTAATTGTCAGTGTGATTATTTCATTTGCAGTGATTAATGATGTTGGCATTTGGTTCATAATAAAATTGTATTACTTTGTTTTCTACAGCATTCTGTTTCCAAGAACTTCAAAGTATTTCTCTTTTCTTATACCCTCGAGAAGTACTGTAGTGTACATGTATTGTATAATAATTTTATTTGTATAATGGTAAAGTCACTAGCTATTTTTATGAAAATATTATTTTGAAGAATTCAAAATGAAAAAGTAACACTTTTATGTTTTTTTAGTCCAAATCAAATAATTCAGAACTTTTTGTATGTTGACAGTTGATTTTGTAACGCCTCCACTTATATTTAAGTAACTATATTTGTTCTATTTACCTCTTAATGTGTGAACTTCATTACATTGCAAACTGAAATTATTCTTTTAATGAAGATACTAATATTTGTCCCAGGAAGCGTAGAGATAAAATCCTAACTATTTTATATCAAGTCTATGTAATACATTTCTGCATTAAATACACACCTGGAATTTAGTGAATTCTTATAATTTTAAGTTGCCTCAGCATTCATTTGAATATAAATGACTCTCTCACATGAGAAGCAGGGCTCAGTCACCCTTGACACAGTTTCTAATTCAGCACTGCCCTGCCCCCAGGTCCTCAGTGGGTTTGATACAGCTGTCTGCCTTATACAACTGCCCTCTGGTGACCACCTTCCTATGGGAAATGCAGCCTGCTTAACTCGCCCACCGACCCTCACACCCGACATGGCCTGTAGAGATATGACGCAGTGACTGCCTCTCCATCATGGGGTGACCTCCTAAACTTGAGCCTGCTTGCTTGAAACCCACCAATTAAAATCCCTGTGGGAAACCTTCTTGGATACAGCCCTAGATCCAATAAGGACATTGGCTCACTGGTCCCTTTCTCTTTCTCCCTGTCTGCACTCCTTGATCTCCATGTGTGGTTTCCAGATATGCCAGGTACCCCCAGACCTGGAAGTCCTGGAAGTCATGAAATCTTTATTTCCATCTTGTGCCTTTCCTAAGATCCTAAATTAAACATGGCAAAATTCTATATCCATACTTAAAAAACAAGCAAACGACAATTTATTTGTCAATTCTGTGATTTTACATTCACAATACATCATATAAACAAGTACAACTAATATTTTACAAAAGTTGAATACATTATCAAAAAATGAACACATTTTTCAGAACCATTTCCAGATGTGTTAGGGGCAAAATAAAGAAAAAAATAATTCCTAGCTACCTACAAAGGAATGAAGCTATTTAATAGAAGAGTAATGATATAACAGTAGCAATCAGAACTAAAAGAAAGGCATCCGATGGTATATATGACATGTAAAGATGTTACAAGAATTCTATTAGTTAATCCAAGAATATGGTTGGAGATTCCTGTATACTGGCATAATAGGTAGTCAATCAATATGAAGTGAATTCATTGACCGAAAATTGTGGAAGATCACGGAGACTTTACTTACAGACTACAAAAGATCCAAAAGAGATATTTAAAAGGATTGTCAGAATGAGCAGCAAGAAAGTAAAATTCAAGTAGAATTATGGGAAGGGATGGAAGAGAATGCTTTTCAGACATTAAGAGTGATAGATACAGAAATGTGATGAAGTGTTTTAAATGCATCTCTGCCCAGCAGTTTACATAAACTTTTTCAGTTTTTTCCACCATCAAGCATCAAAAGAACTAAGAATGTATATTTATTGATGTTTTCTGGAAAAAGAACACACAAAGTTTATCAATAGTAGTATTAATGGTTTCTTATCTCATTTCTCACTCCTGATGCCAAAGTATGTTGCTATTACAATCCGGTTGGTTTTTAGAAGATGAACTTTGGTGGTGAAATTATGTGCTGTTAGTTCTAGATCTCGAAATGTAACTTGCCTGCTTCTGGCCCTGAGTTGTATTGCCTGGCTTATGAGATGAGGTAAGCTGAGTGTCCATATGATCATCATGAAAGGCTAGGTGTGTGTGGTGGCAGACCTGCCCTCTGTGCTTTTCACACCCAACTCCAGGCCATATTCATGGAGCAAAGCTAAACTCTCACAAGCATTTCCACCCCATGTGTCTTAACCCCAAATAACTTTGAGATGGGCCCACAGAGAACATGGTGTCAGGGGTTATAGAAGGTAGAGAGAGGAATAAGGTGTTGATCTTTAGTTGACTCACCTACATTATTATTTCTCTGGACACGTTATAATAGACAATAAAAAACTATCTCTGAAATACTGCACAATTTTAAATTATATATATTTTTTGTTTGTTTTTTGTTTTTTTTGAGATGGAGTTTCACTCTTGTTGCCCAAGCTAGAGTGCAATGGCTTGATCTCAGCTCACCACAACCTCTGCCTCCCGAGTTCAAGCGATTCTCCTGCCTCAGCCTCCCGAGTAGCTAGGATTACAGGCATGTGCCACCACGCCCGACTAATTTTTTATTTTCAGTAGAGATGAAGTTTCACCATGTCATGTTGGTCAGGCTGGTCTCGAACTCCTGACCTCAGGTGATCCACCCGCTTCGGCCTCCCAAAGTGCTGGGATTACAGGTGAGAGCCACTGCACCTGACCCAAACAATAATTATTAGTAGTTCCTGCACATTAATTTTTTCCCCAAAGTCAGAGAAAATATAGCAATTTTTTAAGGAAAGAAATGCAAACCTGACAACTCACTTATCATTCTCTTCTAAACTAAAGCTATTAAATCACATTATAGTAATTATATTCTTCATAAAATTGAGTGGCTTCCAGATCCCAGAAAGATATGAGACTAAAGGTATCAGAGCATTCAATATGCTGAGAATCTGTCACCTGCCTTTGTTGTCTCACTCTAGTGAAGACATTCGTCTAGTGAAGACTTTGTTTCAGAATTCTGCTGGATTGTTGCATGGAAAGAGTGTAGGATCCCTCTGCCAGTGAGGAGTTTTTCATATTAAAGCAGAATTCAGACCAAACACTTCGTGAAGAATTTCAGTAGCTTTGAATGAACAGACATCTTCACTAAATCATCAGATAACATGCAGTTCACTTCACACAGTGAAAATACAAGACATTAAAACATTCATGAAAAAAGATTATATAAATTAGGAAAAAAAATAATGCAAACTGCAAGAAAAATTGATGACACACAATAGAGAATATTAAAAATATGGGGAATATTGAAAATGAAAACAATGCATAGCTACACATAAAATACGGAATATTTCCCATTCAATAAAGACCGAATTCACTTATCAAAAGGTGATATATATCCTGGGTAATTACTGGAATTTGAAGATAAGTAATTATTTAGGCATGGAAGAAGAAACTGTAATTCTACTAGGGAAAAAAATTTAGACTGGCATCAGGTTAAAAAAAATGAATGCCCATGATGAAAAGATAGTGAAAGTTCTACAAAAAGAATATAAGAATTAAGTGCACTCCAACCTGTTTTTTAAATGCTGCCAAACTCAAACATTTTTTTACAAAAACTCTAACCACCCTAGAGATCAATCAGAACAAAGAGGAAGGAATAATTTGTGAAACCAGTATCAGTAATGATAAAGTCTACATCATTTCAGACTTGGTATATATTAAAATTATATTATAAACTAATTTACATTACTTATTTGTAAAAATACTGACTATGTTATGACCTATTGTTTGACAAGTATGATAAAATTAAGTGATATGCTAAAAAATGTAACTTGTCAAAGATGTGGGAGAACCAAATTAAAAATTTGATCTTGTCACTTTTTAAAGACCTTCTCAAAAATAAATTAATTAGTATTTTTAAACAAATGTTTATGAAGGTAATTACAGAAATATTGCTCAAACTCTTCTAGAGAATAAAACAAAAACATTTCTCAACTCTTTTAATGAGGCCAACATATATTTGATACCAAAATCTGGTGAAGACATTATGATAAAATAACATGGATACAAAAGTTTTAAATATTTATGCAAAAATGCCTCAATAAAATAGTCTCAAAATGAATTCATCAATATGTAAAAGAACCAGATAAGATTCATTTCTGAAATGTAAAGATTATTTTATATTCTAAAATAAATTAATATCACTATTTTATTTTATATTCTAAGAAAAATTAATATCTGTAACTTATTTCATGTTCTAAAATAAATTAATATCAGTAATAAATTTATCAGTAAACAAAAGAGAAGAAAAAATCTCAGAAGTTTAAAAAACACTTTTTTTTACAAAATTCAAAATCTTTGAATGATGTTAAAAAAGAACTATTATTAAAAGAGCCATAAGAAAACTTCTTGAGTCTTAAAAATTGTGTTTATTACAAAACCTACAGCTAACCTTATTCTCAAGAAATATTGAAACATTTTTCCTGTAAGCAAGAAAAAGATAAGGATACCATTATTGAAATTAAATATGTATTTTTTGATATCTCAACAAATTAGGAACAAAGGGGAATTTCCTAGACTTGGTAAAAAAAGTACAAAAAACATACAGCTAACACTGCAATGCCGGCAAACTTGAAGCTTTCCTACTACGGTCAGGAAGAAGGCAAAAATATATCCTTTTACCACTCCTTTTCTAGATTGTACTAAGAATCCTACCTAATCTGATGAGACAAGAAAAGGAAATATAGATCCTGGGAGGAAATAAATAAACCTGTTCTGCTTGCAGATGGCATGATTAGCTATGCAGAAAACATGAAATAATCAACAAAAAAATCCCTCCTGGAACTAAGAAGTGACTATAGCAAAGTTGCATTTATAAGCTTAACATAATATACACAAATCAATGGCTTTCCAACATACTAACAATGAACAAGTGGAATTTCAGATTAAAAACACAATACCATTTACATTCGCACACAAAAAGTGACACACTTAGCTATAAATCTAACAAAATATATACAAGATCAACACAAGGAAAATATAAAAATCTGATGAAGTAAATCAAAGAACTAAATAAATGAAGAGATATTCTATGCTCATGGATAGAAAGATTCAATACTGCCAATCTGTCAGTTCTTCTCAACTTTATAGATTCAATAAAGTCTCAATCAAAATCTTAGCAAGTTACCTTGTGAATACTGACAGGCTGATTCTAAAGTTTATATAGAGACACCAAAGACTCAGAATAGTCAACACAATATTGAATCAGAATAACAAAGTTGGAGAACTGAAACTACCGGATTTCAACACTTACTGCAAAGCTACAGTAATTAAGACAGTCTGCTATTGGAAACAAACAAACAAGTACAAATAGATCAACCGAACAGAATAGAGAGCCCAGAAATTGACCCGCAGAAATAAAATCAAGTCAGCTTTGACAAAGGAACAAAGACAATTAAACAGAGAAAGGAAAGTCTTTTTAACCAATGGTGCCAGAACAACTGAACATTCACATATTAAAAAAGAAAAGAATTGAATCTAGGCACAGAGTTTACACACTCCACAAAATTTAACTCAATATAGGTTATATAACAAAACATAAAATACAAAACTCTATGTATATGCCATGCCACGTCTATGGCACATGATGCTTATAGACATGGTATTATTAATTGTTATGTAGAAATAGTTTATGGACTGGAATCAAATGAAAATATTGTTTATAAAATTGGAAAATAAAAACAGTAGGAAATATTGTCAGAAAAGTATAGGTATAACTATAATAGATGATACTATATTCTGAATTATAAATAGGAAAGCCAAAAAACTAAAAAATAAAGAAATCATAAAAAGTATTATGCCCCGTCGGCTGGGCGCAATGGCTCACACCCGTAGTCCCAGCTACTTGGGAGGCTGAGGCAGGAGAATGGCATGAACCCAGGAGGCGGAACTTGCAGAGAGCAGAGATCGTGCCACTGCACTCCAGCCTGGGCGACAGAGAGACTCCATCTAAAAAAAAAAAAAAAAAAAAAAAAGTTCTTTTGAATTCTTAGCTAATTCTTAACAGATGCAAGTACAACGAAAGAACATGATATGATCTTGAACTCTTGGATCCAATAAACTATTGAGAAGTGTAAATATAAATGACAGAGGCAGCTGAGAGAACATCTAGTTTTTCCAGATGACAATTTTCATGAAGAGCAGAAAAAACTGCTCTAAGAACCAAGAAACAAGCAGCATTGTAGATGAAGCTGAAATTTTCAGCAATTAGATGAATGCATATGAAATTGCACTTAAAGTGGATTATCTGAAAATCAAAGGAGAGACTTTCAAGAAAAAGAAAACGTGTGAATGGTACTGCAAATGCTCATGTTCCTGAAATCCAATTTTACTCAATATGAAAACAATGAAAAGTAAACAGTTTGGGTAAAATTAAGAAAAACAACAACAGATAATTTGTTCACAACCTTCCCTGTTTGGTATCTGAGTAGTTATCTCTTGTACATGCCATGCTATTAAGATCTGAAACGTAGAGGAATCTTGTTGGATGGAAGCTCAGTGGCAGATAGAATTGATGGTCTATCCTGTTGCCATTCTACCTCTTCCCTCCCTGGCAGATGTTGGATCTTTTCTTCTCATATTCATCTTCTCATGTACTCATGGGCATTGGTCCCTTCCTAGCCACAATATGTAGTTTTTGCCCAATCTAAATAAAATGATGATAATTCTCTTTATCTTGACAGAGAATGGTTTTGCCAAGGTTTGTCAATGTAATTAGCACAGTGGCCAACAAAATATATAAAGGTTGGCCAGTCATAGTGGCTCACACATGTAATCCTAGCACTTTGGGAGCCCAAGGCAGGAGGATCATTGAAGATAGGAGCTCAAGACCAGCCTAGGCAACATAGTGAGACCTCATTTAAACAAAAATTTAAAAATTAGCCAGGCATGTTGGCACATGCCTGTAATCCCAGCTACTCAGGAGACTGAAGCAGGAGAACTGCTTGAACCTAGGAGTTTGAGGCTACAATGAGCTATGATCATGACACAGCCTGTGTGACACGTAGACACCCTGTCTTTTAAAAATAAAAATTATACATTTTATATATATGTATATATATCTTCAGGTATTTGTGTAAGAAAAATATTCTTTTCCTTGGTTAAAAAATATTGTGCTTGGAGATACTGTTCTTTTCGTATTTTGATTGAGATTGTGAGAATCAGATGCTTGGAGCTGTGGAAATGATCTTTCAGTCATCAGAGGGCAAGACTGAAGACACATTTCAACTGCTGAGAACACAAAACAGAAATATCAGTGGCACTTGGGTCCTTGGTGGTGTTGGGTGTTGCTTAATTAACTGATCCTAGAATCGCATTTTCCAGGATGTCTTGTTGTTCATGATATTAAACTCTTCATTGTTTAAAATATTGAATTCTGCTTCAGGTAGTCTATTACTTGCAGCCAAGGCACTCCAACTGACAGAGCAACAACAATACACACAATCAACATTTAGTATGCCAATAGGGTAAGATAAGGTACAAAGAAAATATTTACATTTAAATTGACATTTTATGCTTTTAATATTATGTAATAAAAAAGATGGGACACCCCCACAACAAGATCAACACAGAATATTCCCAATATTTCCAAGCTGTTGAAAAAAGGCCCTTATAGATTCATTCTTTCATATGCAGGTTTATAAATTATGATTTTATGAGATGTCTTTATTTATTACTATTTATTTTATTCATTACCTCAAACTAGTTAGAAGAAAAGCAAAAATATCTATCCTAGAATCAAATAGATTAAATATATTGTTGAAATAACATAAAGTAAAGCTGCATAGGAGGTAGCAATTTGATACAGTGAGACAGTTGGTGTTGTTCTAGAGCAAATCAATAAAAGCTTAGAATGTAGATATGTTCGGGAACTCCAAGACCAGCTTCAGAGCCTGTGATTCTCCAGAACTCACAGGACCCAGTGTACAGCATACCCATGGCTAGGATTTACTACAGCAAAAGGATGTAAAATAAATTCAACAAAGGAAAAATGTGTGGAGGGTGAAGTCTGGAAGAAATCAGGCTCAGGCTTTGAGTCCTATCCCAGTGGAGACACCAGGGTAGAAGTTCATGAGGGACTTGGTGCCCAGGGTTTTTACCAGGGGCTGGTTACACAGGCATTGTCTGCCTGGCACATACCAGAATGTCAAGAATCCACAAGGAAAGTGTGTTCAGCAGAAACCATATGATTTGTTTGGTTAGGCATAGTGAGCCACTCCAATCTGTTCTGAGAGTAGCAGGAACTCCCCTGAAATCCAAGTCCCTGGATACCGTCAGAGGGCCAACCTTGCAAGCGGGACATTTTAAGAAAAAGCAGTTAGGCCTGGTAGGTTAACTCTTGTGATGGTTAATTTTATGTTAGGTCTACTGAGCCACAGGTGTGTAGATTAAAGTTCACTTCTGCGTGTGTCTGTGAGGGTGTTTCCACATGAGTCTAGCATTTGAATTGGTGGACTCAATCAATTAGATTGCCCTCCTCAATGGAGTGGGCCTCTTTCAATCAGTCCAAGTCATGAATAGAACAAAAGGCCGAAGGGAGAATTCACCCCCTGTCTGCTTGCTGCTTGACCTGGAACTTCAGTCTTCTCTTGCTCTTGGACTGGGATTTATATGATTGTCACCCTGGCTCTCAGGTCTTCAGATTCAGGTTAGAACTATACCACCAATTTTCCTGGATCTCCCATTTGCAGACAACAGATCATGGGACTATATATATCTTATTGATTCTAGTTTTCGGGAGAACACTGACTAATGCAATTCTTTTACGTACACTAGGGAAAGAAGTAATACAACCTCAATAATTTGTATGAGGCTAAACTTCAGCAGTGTTTTGATTCATTTTGGGTTTTCTATATTTGAAGAAATAATGATATCATAGAGATATTCCAGATTTGAGCATCCAAGCTATAATGAGCATTGAAAACACAACGAATGAAGAAGTCATCATGTTTTTGCACTGAGTGCCCTTTAGAAAAGAAGAAAGAAGACAAGTGTATGCTAAGGTCAAAGAAAAATATATTGATCATTTTCAAAAGGCCAGATATAGAGGCAATATAAATAAGGCATTTACAAGGATTTGTGAGTAGCTAAAATATTCTGTTGTGATTCTTAACAAATTCTCCAGTTAACCAATTAAGCACACGTGCTAGGATCTAAATGAAATTCCTACTATCTTAGGAAGGCATTTTCGTTTATAATTCACATCTCCAAATTTTTGAAATGGTTCTTACTGATGTCCCTTTGTGACATTTTCTCAATCTTAAACTTTCTTTATTCCTGACATTGTGTTATCCCTGTAAATGAGCATGGCCAATTTGCTGGGTGACAAGGGTGTAAAGGTAGAAACCTGTTCATTTAGACAAGCTTTAAACTTCCAATTCTGTTGAGAATTACACACGTAAGAAACAAAAACCAAAAAGCAATAGCCTTATGCAATTTTGATTTTTCAGTTTAGAAAAGCCTTTGATCTCCCACATGTATTTACAAGCATGTGAAATTAGAAACACCTTGGCTGAAATATACTGTGTGATGGATAGTTTCAGAATGCAGAATTTTTCATAGTTATTATATAGTCATTGTTGCTATTTTTAAATTTGGATGAAGCAACAAATTATTGTCAAACAGTTGTGTCTAAACTCTACATTATTTGATGACTTTTTCAATTTAAATAAAAGTGCTTCTTATATTTCTGAGAGATGATTTTATATAATTGCATTTTAGGGGATGATGTTTACTTTTCTCTGCCGCACGCTTAACACGTAGTCCTTTTACTTTTCTTTCTCTCTAGGGCACGTGCACAAAATGATAATGAATGTCCACAAGTTATTTGGCAGCTTGAGAGAGAATCTTTAAGTCCATTAAATGAATAAACCATTCATCAAGACCCCCAGCCCAAATTTCACCATAAAAATAAGACTAACAGTTCATAAACTATGCTTCTGCATACAAACAATTAGATTCAAAATTTGAAGCCTTAATGCACATAATTAAATTATTCTTTTTTCTTCTGCTTCACAACAGGAAGTTGTTGCTATGAGGAAAATGTGCCCACGTTAAAACTGCAAATTGATTTTTGATGAAATAAAGCTACCTGTAACCTAGAGAAAATTTGATGCCTTACTAAATAGAGTGTTAAGCAGAAAATTATAACACCTGTGATAAATACAATTAAAAATATGCCTTTAGAGATATAAGTTTGCTATTGTGAAATATGTGAGCCTTGCATATCATTAGGTTTTTTTTTAAATGGTGAGGTAAAGACAAAATGAAAGAAATTATTCTTTAATAAAAAGCAATGTTTCTATTATAGAATTATAGTGATACAAATAATCCTTGAAACTTTTTGCACTAAAAATTGCAGTCTCCTGGTTTCAGCTTTGACATTTAAAGAGACTGAAAGGTGACACCACATCCTCATAATACCAATCAATAAGTAAACAAACAAACAAACAAACATCAATAAGAAGATAATCAACAACTCTTCTTGGGCCCATCAGGGAAATGATGTAGAGCAAATCATTCTTCCACAATCTGGGGAGAGAGATGAATCAAGAGAACCATAGCTGAGACTGGTGACCTGGAGCTGCTAGACTACAAACTCTCAAGAAGACTTGAATGAAAATGAAGAATTACTGGAGCTGAGCATGGACTAGTGTAGTAGAGAAAAAACTGGAGTCCAGGGTCTGAGGGAGGTCCTCACACTGTGGGTTCAACTACCAGGCATTCCATCAGATTTTCACAGTAAAGCTCTAAGAAAGACACCTACTGGCTCTTGCCAGGGGAAGAATAATCACTGTGAAATGTGCCCAGAGTTTTTTTTTCTATAGCAAAGGACTACTCTTCAGGGGAAAGGACTTTACAATAAGTCTTTTATTTCATCTGTAGGAACTCCAGCCCAACTCCTTCCCCATTAGCCTTAAGGTCTGATCTAGAGGTAAGTGGAATATACTACTGCAGGACCTTTTATGAAGGTTTGATCACTCAAAGACTTGGATGGAATCGTAAGGTTACAGAGTGGTAACCCTTTCCACCCCTTACTGCCACACCAATAGGACTCAGAATAGCAATAGATTGCAGTGGAAAGAGCTGTCATTCTCAGATGCTTTATGAGGAGGAGTTGGGAAAGCCCAACGTCAAAAGAGGAAACAAAACCAAAAACATGGCCAAGAGCAGTGGCTCACACCTGTAATCCCAGCATTTTGGGAGGCCGAGGCAGGTGGATCACAAGGTCAGGAGATTGAGACCATCCTGGCTAACACGACGAAACCCCGTCTCCACTGAAAATACAAAAAATTAGCCCGGCATGGTGGCAGGCACCTGTAGTCCCAGCTACTCGGGAAGCTGAGGCAGGAGAATGGCATGAACCCAGGAGGCGGAGCTTGCAGTGAGCCGAGACTGCGCCACTGTACTCCAGCCTAGGTGACAGAGTGAGATTCCATCTCAAAAACAAAACAAAACAAAACAATAGAAGAATCAGAGTCCTCTGGCACATACTATTACAGAACATATTGTACTCAGCAAATTGACAGGAAAGATTAATATAAAAACTTGCATTAAGTGCTGTAGTCCATTCAACATCATAAGGCATGCAATAAAGGCAGAAGAAACTATTTCAAGAGGAAAAAGAAAATCACTAGAACCAGACTCAGATACATATGTTAGAATTATCAGACAGAGAAATTAACGTTGGTATGATTAATATGTTAAGGGATCTAATGGAAAAAGAACCAATGGGTTATGAAAAGGGAACTCAAAAAATGAAACAAAAGGCAATACTAGAAATCAAGCACATTGTAACAGAGTTGGAGAATACCTTTGGTGGATTCGTCTGAAGACTGGGCATGGACAAAGGAAAAATCAGTAAGTTTAAAGATTTTTCAATGGAAACTTTTCAAACCAAAATATGACGAGTTGATGGGTGCTGACGAGTTGATGGGTGCAGCACAGCAACATGGCACAAGTATACATATGTAACAAACCTGCACGTTATGCACATGTACCCTAGAACTTAAAGTATAATAATAATAAAAAAATTTTTAAAAAGAGTAAAAAAAAATTAAAAGAAAGAAACAACACAACATCCAAGAACTGCAGAGAAATTTTAAAAGGTTTAATATATACATAATATGAATATTAGGAGAAGAAACAGAAGACAGGGCAGAAAAAAATATTTGAATCAATAGTGTTAAACAATTTTTCAAAATTAATAACTGACACTGTATTAGTCTGTTTTCACACTGCCATAAAGAACTGCCAGAGACTGGGTAATATATGAGGAAAATAGGTTTATCTGGTTCACAGTTCCACCTGGCTGGAAAGGCCTCAGGAAACTTACAATCACGGCATAAGGGAAAGCAGGCATGTCTTACATGGTGTCAGGCAAGACAGAGTGAGTGAGTGTGAAGGACGAACTGTCAAATACTTATAAAACCATCAGATCTCATGACAATTCACTCACTATCATGAGAACAGCATGTGAGAAACCATTCCCATTATCCAATCATCTGCTTCCCTTAAAACTGGAGGATTACAGGTCCCTCCCTGGACATGTGGGGATTTACAATTGAGATGAGATTTGGGTGGAGGCACAGGGCCAAACCATGAGACGCTAATACGGTTTGACTGTGTGTCCCTGCCCAAATCTCATCTTTAATTCCCACATGTTGTGGGAGGGAGACAGTGGGAAGTAATTGAATCATGAGAGCAGGTCTTTCTCATGCTGTTCTCATGATAGTGAATAAGTGTCATGAGATTTAATGGTTTTCTAAGGGGGAGTTTCCCTGCACAAGCTCTCTCTTTGCCTGCTCCCATCCTTGTAAGACATAACTTGCTTCTCTTTGCCTCCTGCCATGACTGTGAGGCTTCCCAACACAATTCCAAGACACATGGGACTGTAAGTCCAATAAAACTTTTTTCTATATAAATTACCAAGTCTCAGATATGTCTTTATTAGGAGCATGAAAGCTAACTAATATAATAAATTGGCACCAGTACAGTGGGGCTCTGTGAAAGAGATCCAAAAATGTGAGGCAACTTTGAAACTGGGTAATAGGCAAAGGTTGGGACAGTTTGGAGGACTCAGAAGAAGACAGAAAAATGTTGGAAAGTTTGGAACTTCCTAGAGACTTCTTGAATGCCTTGGCCCAAAATGCTGATAATGATACAGACAACGAAATGCAGGCTGATGTGGTCTCAGATGGACATAAGGAAGTTGTTGGGAACTGGAGCAAAGGTAACTCTTGCTATGTTTAAGCAAAGAAACTGGCAGCATTTAGCACCTTCCCTGGAGATGTGTGGAACTATGAACTTGAGAGAGATGATTTAGGATATCTGGCAGAAGAAATTTATAAGCAGCAAAGCATTCAAGAGGTGATTTGGGTGCCATTAAAGGCACTCATTTTTAAAACGGAAACAGCACAAAAGTTCAGAAAAGTTGCAGCCTGACAATGCAATAGAAAAGAAAATCCCATTTCCTGAGGAGAAATTCAAGTCAGCTGCAGATATCTGCATAAGTAATGAGGAAGCAAATGTTAATTGCCCAGATGATGGGGAATATGTCTCCAGGGCATGTCAGAGACTTTTGTGACAGCCTCTCCCCTCACAGAACTGGAGGCCTAGGAGGAAAAAATGGTTTCGTAGGCCAGGCCCAGACCCCCCCACCCTCACTGCTTCATGCACTCTAGGGACTTGGTGTCCCATGTCCCAGCTACTCTAGGCATGGCTAAAAGGAACCAATGTATAGCTCAGGTCATGGCTTCAGAGGGTGCAAGCCCCAAGCCTTGAGAGCTTCCATGTGGTGTTGAGCATATAGGTGCACAGAAGTCAAGAGTTGAGGTGTGGGAACCTGTGTCTAGATTTCAGAGGATTAATGGATATGCCTGGATGTCCAGGCAGAAATTTGCTTCAGGGAAGGAGCCCTAAAGAAGAATCTCTGCTAGAGCTGTGTGGAAGGGAAATGTGGTGTGTGAGCCCCCACAGAATCCCCACTGGGGCACTGCCTAGCAGAGCTGTAAGAAGAAGTCCACCATCCTCCAGACCCCAGAATACTAGATCCAACAACAGCTTGCACTGTGCACCTGAAAAAGCCGCAGACACTGAATGCCATCCCATGAAAGCAGCCAGGAGGGAGACTGTACCCTGCATAGCCACAGGGATGGAGATTCCAAGACCATGGGAACTCACCTCTTGCATCAGCATGACCCGGGTGTCAGACATGGAGCCAAAGGAGATCGTTTTGGAGGTTTAGGATTTGACTGCCCTGCTGGATTTCAGACTTGCACAGTGCCTGTAGTCCCTTTCTTTTGGGCAAATTCTTCCATTTGGAATTGCTGTATTTATCCAATATCTGTACCCCCATTGTATCTAGGAAGTTAATAACCTGCTTTTGATTTTACTGACTCATAGATGAAAGGGACTTGCCTTTTCTTGGATGAGACTTTTGACTGTAGACTTTTGAGTTAATGTTGAAATGAGTTAAGACTTTGGAGGACTTTTGGGAAGTCATGGTTGGTTTTGAGATGTGAGGACATGAGATTTGGGAGCAGCCAGGGGTGGAATGGTATGTTTTGGCTGTGTCTGCACCCAAATTTCATCTTGAAATCCCATGTGTTGTGGAAGGGACCCAGTGGGAGGTAATTGATTAATGGGGGCAAGTCTTTCTCATGTTGTTCTCGTGATATTGAATAAGTCTCATGAGATCTGATGGTTTTATAAGGGGAGTTTCCCTGCACAAGCTCTTTGCCTATTTCCATCCATGTAAGATGTGACTGTTCTTCCTTGGCTTCTGCCATGATTGTGAGGCTTTCCCAGTCACATGGAACTGTAAGTCCATTAAACATTTTTCCTGATTAAATTACCTTGTTTTGAGTATGTCTTTATTACCAGCATGAAAATGGACTAATACAGACACCAAACGAGAGTTTAAAAAAAAATAACTCAGAATAGACCAAGCTTGTTAAGAACAACAACAAAAATCTCTACACCTAGACATATTATTTTTGAACTGCAGAAAACAAAATACAGAAAAAGAGAAATTCATGAAAGAAACTAGAAAGTTAGAGAAGCAAACACCTTAGCTATAGAAGAAAAAAAGATAAGAACTGTAATGAAATTATCCTCTGAAACCATTCAACCAGGAAGTGAATGAAATGAAATATTCGAAGCATCCAAAGAAAATAAAGCCACCAACATAAAAATTATATATCCACTGAAATAATCCTTCAAATGTGAAGAAGAAACGTCCTATTAGCTTCAAGATATAAAGAGGTTAAAAGGCTTCACTCCTGCCCTCAAATAAGGAAAGAGCTGAGCAAACTGAAAATCATTGACTTCTCAGATCCATCAGAAATCAAGATCATAAGTCAAATTGCTGCTCCAAAGTCTGGAGAGACAAATGAACACAGAGAAGTATAGTGAAGATCTGCTTTCAGCAGTGAAGAAAAATATGCTAAAACCAATAAGTAACAGGAAAAAAATGATAATTGTGATGAATAATTGACAACTGAATGTGGATTAGCTTGAGGTAAAAACTCTCTGAGGGCCTAGACTGATAAGTGCCCCACATTTTCATGAGTTTTACCAAACATAGTTCTCACAGCCTTACTCAATGAAGAATAGACAAAAATCCAGTTTGGGCAGGAAGGGGAGAAAAAAACATTTTGAAATATGCTCAGAGCACTCTCAATAATAGAAATCTTCTCTGTAGAGAAAATATTTTACGAGAACCTTATCTGAGCTGGAGGAACATCAACTAGGCAATTCCAATATCTTCTAGTGTTGTATTTCACACAAGTGGAGAAAAATAAAAAAAGAACCACTATAGTAAAATAAAACCTCTGTCACTTGCAGTTAGAGCAGACATTCAGCTCAGACCAACTCCTAGTCTGATGTACAGAAAGTATCACACTCAAAGCCTAATGACCTGACACATTGTGTCTGGCTTTCAATACACACTGCAAAGCTGAAAGACAAGAAAACACACAGGTTGGAGAGACAAGCAAGCATAAGAACCAGCATCAAGCATGGGAGAGACTTTGGAAATATTAGACCAGGAATTTAAAATAAGTTGGAATAATATATTAAGGAGTCTAATAGAAAAAATCATCAATACACAAGAACATATGAGTAATATGTGCATACAGATGGAAAATTTAAGAAACAAACAAAAGAAAATGCCAGATAACAAAAGCACTGTAGCAGAGAAGAAGACTTTCTATAATGGACTCGTTCTCAGACTCGACACAGCTGAGGAAAAATCACTGAGTCTGAACATATGTAATAGAAATTTCTCAAATTGAAATACAGAAACAAAAAAAAATTAAAAATATACCAGAATACCCCAAACTGAAGGATAATTACAAAAGGTATAAATACATATCATAGGAATAGTAGAAAAATAATAAAGAAACAAAAGGAATATTTGAATTAATAATGACTGAGAATTTAAAAAAATGACATATAATAAACCACAGATCCAGGAGGCACAGAGAAAACCATGCAGGGTGAAAAAACAAAGAGTCTTCATCTAGGCATATCATAGTCAAACTGCATGAAAGAAAGGACAAAGAGAAAGTCTTGAAGGAAGTCACATGGGAAGAATGGGGCAGTTCCTCTACAGAAGAATAGGAATAAGAATTATATATGACTTTCCATCTGAAACCACACAAGTCAGAAGAAAGTGAAGTGAAATACTAAAAATCATTGAATGAGAGAAGAAAAAAACACAAAAAATCCAAGATGCCAATTTAGAATTCCGTACTCTGTTATTATTCTTCAAAAGTGAAGAAGAAATGAAAACTTTCTCAGAAAAGTAAAAATTCTGGGAATGTGTTGTCAGTAGACATGCCTATCTCACCACATCTCTCCAACATTGTACTCAAAGTGTTAGTGCGTGCAATAAGAAAAACAGAGGACATGAAAGCTATACTAATTAGAAAGAAAAAAGTTGTCTTTGCCCTCAGATGGTCTAATTATAGTTATAATTATAATCATCTATGCAGAAAATCCCAAAGAATTCACACAAAAAAATGCTAGAACTTATAAGTGATTATAGCAAGGTCATATGATGCAAAGTTAATATACAAAAGTTAATTGCTTTCAGATATAACAATGAATAATTGTCATTTGAAATTAAAAGTGCCATTTAATATAGCTTCAAAAATTAAATATCTAGAATTAAATAAATAAAAATTTGTATAGAACCCATATGTATAAAACCACAATACTCTGATGAAAGAAAACAAATAAATTCAGTTATGTGAGAGATATTGTTTGCTCATTGACAGTAACACTAAATATTATTAAGATGTCAACTCTTCTCAAATTGATATATAGATTCTATGCCTTATCACTCAGTATCTCAGCCAGTTGTTTTGTGGATATGGACACACTAATTGTTAAATTTATGTGGGAAGTCATAAGACTCAGATTTGCCAATACAATACCAAAGAAGAACAAAGTTGAAAGACTGTCACCACCCTAATTCAAGACAAACTATAAAGCTACTGTAATCGAGTCATGTGGTATTGGTGAAAAATAGATACATACATAAATATAACAGAATACGTAATATAAAAATGAAACCACACAAACCCAGTGAAGCAATCTTTGAAAAGGGAGGGAAGGTAATTTAATAGAAAAAATAATAGTCTTTTCAAAAAATAGTGTTTAAACAGCTGGATCTGTATATCCAAAATAATATAATCAGACACAAACCTCATACGACCTTACACCAAAATTAACTCAGAAAAGACCATAGACCTAGATAAACTGTAAATCTCATAGGAGAAAATGTAAGGAAAAACATTCTATGTGACTTTGAACTGGGTGGGAGTTCTTAACAGCACAATCCAAAAATAAAAATATAATAATAGTATAGACTTCATTAAAATTAAAAACTTCTGCTCTGTGAAAATATTTAACTGTATACATTAATGTATACATTTTGTGCTATGGGCACTTAGGGAATACTTGGTTCATCAGCCTGCCATTATTGAGCTCAGAAAAAACTGAGAATAGTTTCATCACCCTAAAACTACCCTATCATTCACTCATTCAATACTTCTCTACCTTAGTCTCTGGCGACCACTGATCTTATTGTCTCTATAATTTTTATTTTTTCAGAATACCATATAATTGGTATATGGTACATAGCCTTTTCATATTTTTTTCACTTAATAATGTGCATTTACAATTAATCTACTAATTTTCATGACTTGATAGCTCATTCCTTTCTATTGATGAATACTATTCCATCATATATTTGTAAGAAAATTGTTTATCCATTCATCTCTCTCTCTCTCTCTCTTTTTTTTTTTTTTTTTTTTGAGACAGTGTCTTGTTCTGTCACCCAGGCTGGAGTGCAGTGGTACAATCTTGGCTCACTGCAACCTCCACCTCTAGGGTTCAAGCAATTCTCATGCCTCAGCTTTCCGAGTACATGTGCCAGCATGCTTGGCTAATTTTTGCATTTTTTGTAGAGAGGGGGGTTTTGTCATGTTGGCCAGGGTGGTCTTGAACTCTTAGCCTCAAGTGATCTGCCCATCTCAGCCTCCCAAAGTGCTGGGATTACAGGTGTAAGCCACCGCACCAGGCCCATTCATCTCTTGAAGACTATCTTGATTCCTTTGAAATTTTGGCAATTATAAATAAAGCTACTGTAAAAGGCTTGGGGGTGGAAATAGGTTTTCACATCAGTTGGGTAAATATATAGAAGTTCAATTGCTGGATAGCATGGTAAGACTATGTTTAATGTTTTTAAAAACTCTGCCTTCCAAAGTGACTGTCCCGTGCTGCATTTCCACCAGAAAAGAATTGGAGTTCCTATTGCCCTGAATTCTCCACAGCAGTTGGTAGTAGCGGTTGGTTTTTTCTTTAGATTGTAGGCATTATAATAGATTGTAGGGGTTTCTCATTATGGTTTGATTTTGCCATTCCCTAATGACAAGTCATGTTAAGTCTCATTTTTATATTCATTCAATTTATAATTTTTCTTCATTATGTAATTGGGCTGTTTGATTTTAATTGTTGATATTTAAGACTTCTTGCATATTTTGATACAAATCCTTTCTCGGATGTGTGATTTGAAAATATTTTGTCCTTATTTTTGCTTGCTTTTTGATTCTGTTAACAATATTTTCTGGAAAAACGCCTCATACGAGCATAGAAACAAATAAACAAAATCACCCTTTCTTCATTTGTAAGCTTAAATATAACTGTATTGAAAAAGTTCTTCTTTCTATAAAACAAAAAAATCTGATAAACTCATTCAAAATAAGAAATAAAAAAATGAATTTCAACGTGTTACTCTGCAAAAGTAAATTTGCATTTCAGCAGGGTCTAAAACATATTACAAATATTATTATTAAGAAAAAAATTCTGATACAGAGTTGTTCCACTGAAAGGGAGCCTTCTTAGAAGCGGATCACAAAGTCAGGAGATCAAGACCATCCCTGCTAACACGGTGAAACCCCGTCTCTACTAAAAAATATAAAAAATTAATCAGATGTAGTGGCGGGCGCCTGTAGTCTGAGCTACTCGGGAGGCTGAGGCAGGAGAATGGGGTGAACCCCGGAGGTGTAGCTTGCAGTGAGCCGAGATCATGCCACTGCACTCCAGCCTGGGCGACACAGCAAGACTCTGTCTCAAAAAAAACAAAAAAAAAACCTAATCATACTTAACTTATGCATTGAATTAATTTATATCAAACAAATGCATATTTTACTTTCATTCTACCTACAGGTGTCCACACATCATCATGTAAGATAAGGGCATGGAAAATGAATAATAAAGAGGTCTTATTCACAATGAAAAAGATATAGCTAGGTAACGTTAAAAGGATGTAGAAACTGATGGCTCTCATGACACCTGAATATTAGTATTCCTGATAAATTATGCAGGTCAACATATTGCACAGAAGACAAAAGCACCAAAGAAAGAAAAATCACTTTTCAGTATGGAAATTCATGAAGGTTCACATCGACCTATTATTAAAATCTAATAGTCAACCAGCAGAAAAATGGAGATGGCCAACCACGAATAGGCAAGCAGTAGGAAGAAGACATAGAGCTCTTAGGGAAAATTCATTGAGAGGTCTACCTGTGGCTATTATGGATTAATTAGTTGTGGGAAAATATTTCTGCTAAGACACAAACATAATGTAATATATATACATATACTAGAAGGCAGTGGGGACCTGCTGAAGCTTTTGGAACCTTGAGAGACCAAGATCTTTGAGAACTGGGGAGAGACGAGGCTATATTTTGTAGCCATTTTCCCTAAGTATATTTTCTAATTCTGAGCATATAAATCCAGGCAAAACATACAGTTAGAGGATCATCTTTCTGAAACAAAGAAACCAACTAAAATTTTGGCAGTCTGGAAGGCTTCACAGACAAATTTAGTGATTTTGGAAGAGAAAGACAGAGAAATCAATCCAATCCTCAGTTGCTACTTGCCAAAATTTAAAACTGGATGGCATAGGATGACAAAAAGCAAAGCAGAAAAATCTAAAGAACACTGGAATTTATAGCAGTCTTGTGGTACTGGGGAAATAAATATCAGAGTTTGGGATTTACAGCAGTGGGGTCAAGGACTGGAAGCACCCCATGCTCTCAATTGGAAAATTGAGGAAGCCGCACAATAGCAGGAGAAGAGGCATGGGTAAAAAAAAAAAAAAAAAAAAAAAAAAAAAAAAACAAACAAACAAAATCCTGTTACTAAAATTGCAGCACAATCTTAACTTAGTTCTATCTAGCCTAATCTTTCTACCAGGCAGAGGACAAGTAAAACATCTTTGGGGAAAGATGAGAGCCTCTTCAATTTGTAAACAATGTCTGTCACTGTACAAATTGTACACAAGGGACATGACATTGTGAAAATTGTGGTTTAGCATGAGCAAAAGTCAGGATCTGGCTTGAGATACTGTAGCTATGTGGAGAATTAACCAAGCAAAAGAAGAGAGTGTCCTGAGGGAGGTAGGAATAATTTTATTGTAAAATGTTTCAAAATAGTTAAGCAGCTGTTAAATGAGTGCAAGTTAATAAAGAAGCCACAGAACTATATATAAAGTCTGTCCTCATTATTCATGAATTTTAGGTGTAAATTCACCTACTCGCTGAAATTGAGTTGTTACTCCAAAATCAATACTTTCAGTGCGTTTGAGGTCATTTGTGAACATGTGCAGAGGAGCGAAAAATTTGGAGCCATTCAATATGCACATTCTCAGCTGAGCATGAACAAAGTGGACACTGTGTTCTTGTCTCAACTTTCATACTATAAACAAGCATCTGTGCCGGGCACAGTGGCTCACACCTGTAATCCCAACACTTTGGGAGGCCGAGGCAGGTGGATGACTCGAGGTCAGGAATTTGAAACCAGCCTGGCCAACTTGGTGAAACCCCATTTCTACTAAAAAATAAAATTAAATTAAATTTAAAAAAAATACAAAAAAATTAGCTGGGCGTGGTGGTGGGCACCTGTAATCCCAACTACTTGGGAGGCTGAGGCACGAGAATTGCTTGAATCTAGGAGGTGAAGGTTGCCATGAGCCAAGATTGTGCCACTGCACTCCAGCCTGGGTGACAGTGGGAGACTCCATCTCAAAAATAAAAAATAAATAAGAATAATAAACAAAGAAACAAGTGTCCACTTCAAGTTCATTTAGTGCCACATTTTTAAAGTTTTATGCTTCTTCTTGGTCATTTTGCCATTTAAAATGTTTCTATGTATAGTGCTGAAGTGTTGTCTAATGTTCCTAAGTGCAAGAAGGTTGTGATGTGCCTTATGGAGAAAACACCTGTGTTAGAAAACACTTCACTTAAGTATAATTTATAGCACGGTTGACCACAAGTTCAGTGTTAATGAATTATCAGTATATATTAGATAAGGTGTCTGTAAACAGAAAAACACAAAAAGCAAGAGAATGTCTTGATTAGTTGATAAAAATGTGGTGACCAGAGACTCACAGGAGCTCAATCCCAAGTTTTCCCCAGGAGCATGACTGTGTTTGGAAGGCTGGGTTCAGTAGCAATGAAGAGGCCCTGGGTAAAGTATATAAGTCTGAGTAACACTTTGGAGAATTGAGTAGCCTGTGGCCCAAAGTGCAGTTGGTCCCCACATAATTCTAATTCAATGGCAACCACACTAAACCTATTTTTATCAAAATGGCTCAGAATCTACATTTGCATGTTGTCCAGGAAGATAGACCCTGTGCTTTGAATACATAGTCAGGTATTGTTTAATGACAGGAATATGTTCTAGGAAATATATCATTAAGCAATTTCATCATTGTGTGAACACCATGGAGTGTATTTACACAACCATGGATAAGAGAGCCTGCTACACACCTACGCTGTATCATACAGCCTATTGCTCTCAAGGTACAAACTAGTACAGCAATTATAACACAATGTAAAGTATGTGTGTGTCTAAACATACTTAATCATGAAAAAGTACAGTAAAAGTATGTATCATAATCTTATGGGACCATCATCATGTATGTCATCTGGTGACAAAATGTTGTCAAGCAGTACATGACTGTAATTGCTAGCAGGACATTTAAGTTTAAATGGTTACCAGGTGATGAGTTCAAAGAATAAAACATGTAGAAGAAGGCAGAAGACAAAGGGAGTGAACAGAACGTCAGTCTATGGCTCATTCTAACAGTTGGGAGGAGGATCTCTTTAGCTAAGAACACGCGGGCTTTATAGTTTGTTAAGAATAGAGAGCTTGAGGATCATGGCTGCAGAGCATGTTTTGAACCACAAATAAGGAAAGCAATCTCACCAGAATGGTAATGGCAGAAATGAGATTGTCATTAGTTAAGGATCAAAATAGTAATGAAAAAGGGATATACAGGGAGAGTTTAGAATTGTGGGGGCAGGGCAGGGAGCGGTGACTCATGCCTGTAATCCCAGCACTTTGGGAGGCCAAGGCGGGCGGATCACGAGGTCAGGAAATCAAGACCATCCTGGCTAACACGGTTAAACCCCGTCTCTAATAAACATACAAAAAAATTAGCCGGGCTTGGTGGTGGACACCTGCAGTCCCAGATACTCAGGAGGCTGAGGCAGGAGAATGGCATGAACCCAGGAGGCGGAGCCTGCAGTAAGCTGACATCACTCCACTGCACTCCAGCCTGGGCAATAGAGGGAGACTCCGTCTCAAAAAATAAATAAATAAATAAATAAGTAGATAAATGTTGGGGCAGGAGAGATATTTGAAAGGAAAGCATGAGAAAGATCATTTTACCTAGAAGCAGTGTTAAGAAAATATGTTTTCTCAACATGAAAAGAAGGGAAAATATTTTTAGACCAGAAACATAAAGTAGAATGATATGGTATATTATTGCAGAGGTGGAAGTGGATTGAATCAAAAGCAAATTGCACTGCTATAGCAATGAGTAAAGATTTGCCATTTCTACAATGAGAAAGAGGGAAAAGTGCATGGGGGATACAAAAGAAATGGATTAAAAAAGAAAGAAAAAGATAAATGTAGCAGAAATAAAGGAAGTGAGATACTAAAACAATCCGGAAGTTTCAAGGTGGCTGTCAATAACGTTCAGGACATTTATTTTTGAAAATATATTTGTAACAATCTATTTGGCATTTATTGTGTGTTAGGCAGTGTGATTGGCTTGAAGAAAAAAGTTGTTAAGTGGATACTAGTCTTGGCTCTCGAGTTGCTTAAAGCACATTTGACAGATATGTAAGAGAGGTATGTTCAAGGTGGTTTTGGAACAAAAGGGCTGGTGTTACAGGGAGCTGCCCTTAAACTAGCTTGGGGAAGGAGTCCAGAAGAAGGTGAATTTTAAAATGTGTTCAGAAGAGAGACAAATGAAGAAAAGGGCAAATAAAATTCTAGGCAGAGGGTAGGCAGGGGCAAGGACGCATGAGAAAGCAAGGATAAGTTGAGACATTGAAGAAGTTAAAAAAAAAAAAAAAGTAGAATCCATGAGTGTCTAAAAAACATCAGCTGGGAAGATATGCTGAAGCCAGATAATGGCACTGGAGAGTCATATGATGGATTTTGTTTTTATTTTAGAAACATCATACAGATGGTAGATTGCAGAATATCATCTATCTCCAGAATGACAAAGGAACCAGAGCCTTCACCCAAGAGTGGAGTGTGGAAGTAGGTTGGGGATATGAAGGCTGTGGAAAATATTTTCAACAGTTGCTAAAAGAAGAGTTATAACGAGTCAGTCAGAGATGAGGAAAATCATTCCCAAGTATCTCTAAAACCCTGACCAAAGTTGCTTAGCATGAAATTGTGGTGAAGCTAGTAATCACATGTATGGCAACAACAGCCTAGGTTGAGCAGCAAAACAATGAAGAAATAAAATATTGTTGAATAATTGTGAGTGAGATATGTCTCATTGACTTTGTGGACAAAGGACAATGAAAGACATTGACTTAGGGCACAATTACATTGGTAACCTTCAATTCTATTATGGGTAAGGTTGCAAAAACAAAACCTTGAGTGGACTCAGAACACAGGAGAGAAGAGAAGATGAATGGGATAACTGTCTAACAAGTGTAGAATGAAATAAGAGGGAGAGAGATATGTAAGAATATACGTCAGTCAGTTAAGAGAATCATAGAGTTCAAAAAACTCGGAGGTGGATTAATTCCTGGTAATAATAAGGCTTGGGGTGTAAGTCACTGATAGTCAATGAAGTATGCTGGAGTTGAAGGTCAAAAGAAATGAGTCAGAAAAGCTGGATAATTAAACTCAGAATGGGGGAGATAACTCAACAGTGCAATTATTGATTGCAATACTAGAGTCATGTCACCTATCACAAGACCACATGGAGAAATCTTTTTTTATTTTCTTTTTAAAATGAGAGGCTACTTGAAAAAGTGTTTAATGGATGAAAATTTGACTCAGTAAGAAAATAATATGGCAGAACTTGGGGATAATTTTAGACTTTTGAGTTTTAGTAAGTTGGAGACATTGCAGATTTAGTATGAAGTTTATTCTTTAAATTTTCCGCATAGAAATTATTGAAAGTGTGAATGAAAGTAAAAGAAAGCCGTCCCCTCATTTTTCCCATTTGTGTGTTTTGTATTATATTAAATATCATTGGCACTATTTTTAAGCTCTAAGCTTAAGGAATATCACCCATAGATTGTTGTCTGTCCAAAACTGAAATCTCATTTTCTGGTGTGGACTATGGTGTACTAAATGCTCAATCAATGCTTGTGGAATAAATCTATTGGTTTTAGAATTAAACTCAAGTAATACGGAACTAAATCTCTATTTTTTCTTTTCCTACCTTGTGATCATTGACAAATTGCTTATTTTCAGTTTTGATTCTTTACATATAATATTGATTGTATAAAAACAAAACATAAGGCTATATTCGGAAGACAGTAAAATAAAATATTAAAATGCCTCATAATTATAATTTTTTTGTTTCCCATTTTACATCTTATTTTCCTGTATAAAATATTCTCAAGTTTAGTTACCTCAATTACATAAGCAAATGCATGTTTTCTTTCCTTCCTTCTTCCCTTCCTTAAAAATGTATTGAATGTCCCACCACTTTATTGAAGACACCATGCTAGATTCAGATAATATAAATAGAGACAGAATGTCCTATAAGGGACCAATTCATCAATTATGATAAAATCAAGTTGATTACTAAGAATATCATTATTTTAAAAATTTTGGCTTGAATGAATGAATAATTTTTAGGTGTTATTTATTGAGTCATTCTGCTCTTTATTTTCTTTTTTGTTTGTTTATATTATGAATTTTTATTTATTTTTATTTTTTATTTTTTATTATACTTTAAGTTCTAGGGTATATGTGCACAACGTGTAGGTTTGTTACATATGTATGCATGTGCCATGTTGGTGTGCTGAACCCATCAACTCATCAGCACCCATCAACTCATCATTTACATCAGTTATAACTCCCAATGCCATCCCTCCCCCCTCCACCCTCCCCATAATAGGCCTCGGTGTGTGATGTTCCCCTTCCCATGTCCAAGTGATCTCATTGTTCAATTCCCACCTATGAGTGAGAACATGCAGTGTTTGGTTTTCTGTTCTTGCGATAGTTTGCTGAGAATGATGGTTTCCAGCTGCACCCATGTCCCTACAAAGGACACGAACTCATCCTTTTCTATGGCTGCATAGTATTCCATGGTGTATATGTACCACATTTTCTTAATCCGGTCTGTCACTGATGGACATTTGGGTTGATTCCAAGTCTTTGCTATTGTGAATAGTGCCGCAATAAACATACGTGTGCATGTGTCTTTATAGCAGCATGATTTATAACCCTTTGGGAATATATCCAGTAATGTGATGGCTGGGTCACATGGTATTTCTAGTTCTAGATCCTTGAGGAATCACCATACTGTTTTGCACAATTGTCGAACTAGTTTACAATACCACCAACAGTGTAAAAGTGTTCCTATTTTTCCACATCCTCTCCAGCACCTGTTGTTTCCTGACTTTTTAATGACTGCCATTCTAACTGGTGTGAGATGATATCTCATTGTGGTTTTGATTTGCATTTCTCTGACGGCCAGTTATGATGAGCATTTTTTCATGTGTCTGTTGGCTGTATGAATGTCTTCCTTTGAGAAATGTCTGTTCATATGCTTTGCCCACTTTTTGATGGGGTTGTTTATCTTTTTCTTGTAAATTTGTTTGTGGTCTTTGTAGGTTCTGGATATTAGCCCTTTGTCAGATGAGTAGATTGCAAAAAATTTTCTCCCATTCTGTAGGTTGCCTCTTCATTCTGATGGTAGTTTCTTTTGCAGAAGCTCTTTAGTTCAATTAGATCCCATTTGTCAATTTTGGCTTTTGTTGCCGTTACTTTTGGTGTTTTAGACACGAAGTCCTTACCCATACCTATGTCCAGAATGGTATTACCTAGGTTTTCTTCTAGGATTTTTATGGTATTAGGTTTAACATTTAAGTCTCTAATCCATCTTGAATTAATTTTCATATAAGGAGTAAGGAAAGGATCCAGTTTCAGCTTTCTGCTTATGGCTAGCCAATTTTCCCAGCACCATTTATTAAATAGGGAATCCTTACCCCATTTCTTGTTTCTCTCAGGTTTGTCAAAGATCAGATGGTTGTAGATGTGTGGTATTATTTCTGATGGCTCTGTTCTGTTCCATTGGTCTATATCTCTGTTTTGGTACCAGTACCATGCTGTTTTGGTTACTGTAGCCTTGTAGTATAGTTTGAAGTCAGGTAGCGTGATGCCTCCAGCTTTGTTCTTTTGGTTTAGGATTGTCTTGGCAATGTGGGCTCTTCTTTGGTTCCATATGAACTTTAAAGCAGTTTTTTCCAATTCTATGAAGAAAGTCATTGGTAGCTTGATGGGGATGGCATTGAATCTATAAATTACCTTGGGCAGTATGGCCATTTTCACAATATTGATTCTTCCTATCCATGAGCATGGTATGTTCTTCCATTTGTTTGTGTCCTCTTTTATTTCACTGAGCAGTGGTTTGTAGTTTCCTTGAAGAGGTCTTTTACATTCCTTGTAAGTTGGATTCCTAGGTATTTTATTCTCTTTGAAGCAATTGTGAATGGAAGTTCATTCATGATTTGGCTCTCTGTTTGTCTGTTACTGGTGTATAAGAATGCTTGTGATTTTTGCACATTGATTTTGTATCCTGATACTTTGCTGAAGTTGCTTATCAGCTTAAGGAGATTTTGGACTGAGATGATGGGGTTTTCTAAATATATATAATTGTGTCATCTCCAAACAGGGACAATTTGACTTCTTCTTTTCCTAACTGAATACTCTATTTCTTTCTCTTGCCTGATTACCCTAGCCAGAACTTCCAATACTATGTTGAATAGGAGTGGTGAGAGAGGGCATTCCTGTCTTGTGCCAGTTTTCAAAGGGAATGCTTCCAGTTTTTGCCCATTCAGTATGATATTGGCTGTGGGTTTGTCATAAATAGCTCTTATGATTTTGAGATACATTCCATCAATACCGAATTTATTGAGAGTTTTTGGCATGAAGGGCTGTTGAATTTTGTCAAAGGCCTTTTCTGCATCTATTGAGATAATCATGTGGTTTTTGTCTTTGGTTCTGTTTATATGCTGGATTACATTTATTGATTTTTGTGTGTTGAACCAGCCTTGCATCCCAGCGATGAAGCCCACTTGATCATGGTGAATAAGCTTTTTGATGTGCTGCTGGATTCGGTTTGCCAGTATTTTATTGAGGATTTTTGTATCGATGTTCATCAGGGATGTTGGTCTAAAATTCTCTTTTTTTGTTGTGTCTCTGTCAAGTTTTGATATCAAGATGATATTAGCCTCATAAAATGAGTTATGGAGGATTCCCTCTTTTTCTATTGATTGGAATAGTTTCAGAGGGAATGGTACCAGCTCCTCCTTGTACCTCTGGTAGAATTCGGCTGTGAATCCGTCTGGTCCTGGACTTTTTTGTTTGGTAGGCTATTAATTATTGCCTCAATTTCAGAACCTACTATTGGTCTATTCAGGGATTCAACTTCTTCCTGGTTTAGTCTTGGGAGAGTGCAAGTGTCCAGGAAATTATCCATTTCTTCTAGGTTTTTTAGTTTATTTGCATAGAGGTGTTTATAGTATTCTCTGATGGTAGTTTGTATTTCTGTGGGGTCAGTGGTGATATTCCCTTTATCATTTTTTTTTTTTTTTTTTTTTTTGAGATGGA
The DNA here is from genome assembly GCF_003255815.1 of Theropithecus gelada. Lineage (NCBI taxonomy): Eukaryota > Metazoa > Chordata > Mammalia > Primates > Cercopithecidae > Theropithecus > Theropithecus gelada. Next base: position 60,063,818 of record NC_037670.1, on the reverse strand, counting down.
GTCTCGCTGTGTCTCCCAGGCTGGAGTGCAGTGGCCTGATCTGGGCTCACTGCAAGCTCCACCTCCTGGGTTCACGCCATTCTCCCACCTCAGCCTCCCAAGTAGCTGGGACTACAGGCGCCCGCCACCACGCCCAGCTAGTTTTTTTTTTGTATTTTTAGTAGAAACGGGGTTTCACCATGTTAGCCAGGATAGTCTCGATCTCCTGACCTCGTGATCCACCCGCCTCGGCCTCCCAAAGTGCTGGGATTACAGGCTTGAGCCACCGCGCCCGGCCCCCTTTATCATTTTTTATTGCATCTATTTGATTCTTCTCTCTTCTTCTTTATTAGTCTTGCTAGAGGTCTATCAATTTTGTTGATCTTTTCAAAAAACCAGCTCCTGGATTCATTGATTTTTTGGAGGGTTTTTTTGTGTCTCTATCTCCTTCAGTTCTGCTCTGATCTTAGTTATTTCTTGCCTTCTGCTAGCTTTTGAATGTGTTTGCTCTTGCTTCTCTAGTTCTTTTAATTGCAATGTTAGAGTGTCAATTTTAGATCTTTCCAGCTTTCTCTTGTGGGCATTTAGTGCTATAAATTTCCCTCTACACACTGCTTTAAATGTGTCCCAGAGATTCTGGTATGTTGTATCTTTGTTCTCATTGGTTTCAAAGAACATCTTTATTTCTGTCTTCATTTCATTATGTACCCAGTAGTCACTCAGTAGCAGGTTGTTCAGTTTCCACGTAGTTGAGCGGTTTTGATTGAGTTTCTTAGTCCTGAGTTCTAGTTTGATTACACTGTGGTCTGAGAGACAGTTTGTAATAATTTCTGTCCTTTTACATTTGCTGAAGAGTGTTTTACTTCCAACTATGTGGTCGATTTTGGAATAAATGTGATTTGGTGCTGAGAAGAATGTATATTCTGTTGATTTGGGGTGGAGAGTTCTGTAGATGTCTATTAGCTCTGCTTGGTGCAGAGTTGAGTTCAATTCCTGGATATCCTTGTTAACTTTCTGTCTCGTTGATCTATCTAATGTTGACAGTGGGGTGTTAAAGTCTCCCATTATTATTGTATGGGAGTCTAAGTCTCTTTGTAAGTCTCTAAGGACTTGCTTTATGAATCTGGGTGCTCCTGTATTGGGTGCATATATATTTAGGATAGTTAGCTCTTCCTGTTGAATTGATCCCTTTACCATTATGTAATGGCCTTCTTTGTCTCTTTTGATCTTTGATGGTTTAAAGTCTGTTTTATCAGAGACTAGGATTGCAAGCCTTGCTTTTTTTTTGTTCTCCATTTGCTTGGTAGATCTTCCTCCATCCCTTTATTTTGAGCCTATGTGTGTCTTTGCACGTGAGATGGGTCTCCTGAATAGAGCAAACTGATGGGTCTTGACTATTTATCCAATTTGCCAGTCTGTGTCTTTTCATTGGACCATTTAGTCCATTTACATTTAAGGTTAATATTGTTATGTGTGAACTTGATCCTGCCATTGTGATATTAGCTGGTTATTTTGCTCGTTAGTTGATGAAGATTTTTTCCTAGCATCAATGGTCTTTACATTTTGGTATGTTTTTGCAATGGCTGTTACCAGTTGTTCCTTTCCATGTTTAGTGCTTTCTTCAGGGTCTCTTGTAGGGCAGGCGTGGTGGTGACAAAATCTCTAAGCATTTGCTTGTCTGTAAAGGATTTTATTTCTCCTTCACTTATGAATCTTAGTTTGGCTGGGTATGAAATTCTGGGTTGAAAATTCTTTTCTTTAAGAATGTTGAATATTGGCCCCCACTTTCTTCTGGTTTGGAGAGTTTCTGCCAAGAGATCTGCTGTTAGTCTAATGGGCTTCCCTTTGTGGGTAACCCCACCTTTCTCTCTGGCTGCCCTTAACAATTTTTCCTTCATTTCAACTTTGGTGAATCTGACAATTATGTGTCTTGGAGTTGCTATTCTCAAGGAGTATCTTTGTGGCGTTCTCTGTATTTCCTGAATTTGAATGTTGGACTGTCTTACTAGGTTGGGGAAGTTCTCCTGGATGATATCCTGAAGAGTGTTTTCCAACTTAGTTCCATTTTCCCCCTCACTTTCAGGCACACCAATCAGATGTAGATTTGGTCTTTTCACATAATCCCATATTTCTTGGAGGCAGAGCAAGATGGCTGAATAGGAGCAGCTCCAGCCTCCAGCTCCCAGCATGAGCTACACAGAGGATGGGTGATTTCTGCAGTTTCAACTGAGGTACTGGGTTCATCTCACTGGGGAGTGCCAGACAATCGGTGCTGGTCAGCTGGTGCAGCCCGACCAGTGAGAGCTGAAGCAGGGCGAGGCATTGCCTCACCTAGGAAGTTCAAGGGGGAAGGGAATCCCTTTTCCTAGCCAAGGGAAACTGAGACACACAACACCTGGAAAATCCCACTCTAATGATGCGCTTTACCAAGGGTCTTAACAAATGGTACACCAGGAGATTATATCCCACACCTGGACAGGAGGGTCCCATGCCCACAGAGCCTCCCTCATTGCTAGCACAGCAGTCTGAGATCTAACTGCAAGGCAGCTGCCAGGCCTGGGGAGGGGTGCCCACCATTGCTGAGGCTTAAGTAGGTAAACAAAGCTGCCGGGAAGCTCGAACTGGGTGGAGCCCACCACAGCTCAAGGAGGCCTGCCTGCCTCTGTAAACTCCACCTCTGGAGACAGGGCATAGCTAAACAAAAAGAAGCAGAGACCTCTGCAGATGTAAATGTCCCTGTCTGACAGCTTTGAAGAGAGCAGTGGTTCTCCCTGCATGGAAGTTGAGATCTGAGAATGGACAGACTGCCTGCTCAAGTGGGTCCCTGACCCCTGAGTAGTCTAACTGGGAGACATCTCCTACTAGGTGCAGACTGACACCTCACACCTCACATGGTGGGGTACGCCCCTGAGACGAAGCTTCCAGAGTGAGAATCAGACAGCATAATTCACTGTTCAGCAATATTCTGTCTTCTGCAACCTCTGCTGCTGATTCCCAGGCAAACAGGGTCTGGAGTGGACCTCAAGCAAACTCCAAAAGACCTACAGCTGAGGGTCCTGACTGTTAGAAGGAAAACTAACAAACAGAAAGGACACCCACACCAAAACCGCATCAGTTTGTCACCATCATCAAAGACCAAAAGCAGATAAAACCACAAAGATGGGAAAAAAGCAGGGCAGAAAAGTTGGAAATTCAAAAAATCAGAGCACATCTCCCCCTCCAAAGGAACACAGCTCATCACCAGCAACGGATCAAAGCTGGATGGAGAATGACTTTGACGAGTTGAAGAAGAAGGCTTCAGTCGATCAAAGTTCTCAGAGCTAAAGGAGGAACTACGTAACCAGTGCAAAGAAACTAAAAATCTTGAAAAAAGAATGGAAGAATGGATAACTAGAATAATCAATGCAGAGAAGACCATAAACGAACTGACAGAGATAAAAACCATGACACAAGAAATACGTGACAAATGCACAAGCTTCAGTAACCAACTCGATCAACTGGAAGAAAGAGTATCAATGACTGAAGATCAAATGAATGAAATGAAGTGAGAAGTCTAGAGAAAAAAGAGGAAAAAGAAATGAACATAATTATAATTATTAAATAAGTTTACCTGAATTTAACACTTCTTTTGTCATGATGTATACTGTTCAGTATGCTGTTTAGAGATAACTAATATCTGATATTTTTAATGTGATAGCTTTTTCTTCTACACACAGTAATTGGTGATGCAAATCCTTTTCCGGTTTTAATCTTAACCAATCTCTGTTTTGTTCATTGCCTTTAAAAAAGAAATATAATTTTCAAGTAGTCAGAGTACATACTGTAAGCATGTATCTCTTAAAATTTTTACATATATTTCTAGAACCATCACTGAGATTATAATATAGAACATTTTTATCTCTCCAGAATAGTTTGCCCTGTGCTTTTCCAGCCAATGGTACCTCAGCCAGAATAGTATAACCCTGTATTTACTTTTAATGCCTTTGAGATCCATCCCTGTTGTTAAATTTATCAGTAGTTTGTTCTTTTAAAATTATTCTTTAGTATTGCATTGTAAAAACAATAGACCTTTAGGTATTCTATTGTTGACAGATATTTCAGTAGTTCCCCACAGTGTTTGTTGTAAAGAATGTGCTTTCACCAGTCATTTTGTAAACATATTTATGAAGTAAGTAGAAAATATTTTAAACACAATGGTAATGAAATTAAGACAGCCTAAAAATTGAGTGTTCCATCTAAACTATGCTGAGAGTTAATGTATAGCCTTAAATGCAAACATAAAAAAATCAAAGCCTAAAAGTAAGTAATCTAAATACCCAAAGACACAGAAATCAACAATCAGGGTATTAAATCTACAAGAAGTGGTATTAATAGGGTTGCCAAATAAAATACAGGCTACTCTGGTCCAATTGAATATCAGATAAACATATATATTAGTGTAAGCAAGTGTCAAATATTGGAAGGGAATATACTGACACTAAAAAAAAAAAAATGGCATATCTGAATTCATATTTACCTGAGCATCCTGTTTTCCTTTTTTCCCCTGTCTTACATTCCTAAGTGGAAAACTGGTCACCTTGGTAAGAGTAATAATAATGAAATGAGAAACAAGTCTATAGTATAGGCATCAATAAAGATAAAAATTTGTTCTTTGAAAACACTAATAAAATTTATAACACCTTGACGATATCAGAGACAGCACACACAAAAGTACACAATATAAGACATAAGAAAACAGAACATCACTATAGATATTAATGACATAGAAATTATAAGGGAATACTATGGTCTACTTTATGCCCATAAATTCAAAATCTTATCTATAATACAAAATTGCTAGAAAAATTATAATAAAAAACAAAAAATATAAATGAAAAATTTGTATTTCTTTTTTTAACATAAAACATTAAAATTCAAACCATAATTAAATAAGTTACTCAAAATGTAAAGCACACATGAATCTTATGAAACATTTAAAACAGAAATAACACAAATCTTAGGCAAACCCTTTCATAAACTAGAAAAAAAAAAAGACACTCTAATTTATTTTCTGAGGAAAAAGAGACCTTGATACCAAAATCAGACATGAATACAAGAAAGAAAATTTCCATTTCTGACTCTTTTATGGACTTGCATGAAAACATAAAAAAAAAGCAAAAAGAATTAATATATCAATGAAAGGAATATGAAAAGAATACTGCCTTATAATCAAGTTCATTTTACTTTAGGGATTCTAGTTTAGCTGTAGGACATTAGTATAACAAAACAAAGGGAAACAGGTGATATAACTTTTTTTTTTTTTTGGACAAGGTCTCACTCTGTTGCCCAGGCTGGAGTACAATGGCATCATCTCGGCTCACTGTAACCTCCACCTCCTGGGTTCAAGCGATTCTCCTGCCTCAGCCTCCTGAGTAGCTGGGACTACAGAAGCCTGCCACCACACCCAGCTAATTTTTGTACTTTTAGTAGAGACGGGGTTTCACCATGTTGGCCAGGCTGGTCTCAAACTCCTGACCTCACACTTACGGTCAGGAGGTCTGCCTTCCTTGGCCTCCCAAAGTGCTGGGATTACAGACGTGAGCCATTGCGCCCCACCATAAGTGATACAATTATCTCAATAAGTATTAATAAAACTTTTGCAAAACTAGGATGGTAGAAAGAAATATTTAACATTCAAAAAAATAAAAGTAAACACGTTATTTTAAAAATTTCAATATATTTCTGTTGTAAGCAAAATAATGTTCCCTACAATTATTGGGAGGTCCTGAAAAATATAATAAAGCACAAAATAGGAGCACAACAGGACTGAAAATGAAACAATGGTATCCTATTACATAGAACGTGTATTTACCTATTGACAAAAGAATTCGTACATGAATTTTAGACAAGTGACTTCATCCAATGTGCTTCCTGATGGGATTGGTTAAAAACTACAAAATATCACTTCATTTTTAGTTTTTCCAAATATGTTTCTGCTGCATCTAATCACAGACAAATCCAGAACATAGGGCATTCTACAGATAAACATGCCTGCATACTTTTCCAATATCAGGGAAAAGAAAAAAAAGGAGCTAGAGTAACCCATTTTAGACTTTTAAAAAAGCATAAAAAAAACATGGAAACCCAATGAAATGAATGAACCAATGTTGAGTGTTGACTAAAAAAAGACAGTCCTAAAACATTTTTGGAACACATGAAGCTATATTAGATGATGTAATTAATGCTAACATACTTAGGTGTAAAAGTCATCACATGGCTAAATAGGAGGAGATACTTGTTCTTAACAGCTTTTTGAGAATTCTTTCTAAGCAATTTTGGCAAAAATAATTCTATCTTTCTACCTATCTATCTACTCAGAGAGCAAATATAGCAAAATTTACCTATTGGTAATTTAGGAGAATTGAAATTTTTTCAAACTTTTCTAAGAACAATGTTTTAAGATCTCTAAGAATTTGTATGTGATCATAATAAAAATAACAAAATATAACTCTACATTGGGAAGATAGTAAAATGTTAACATAATTAAATGTTAAATATTAAATAATATTAAATATTAAATAATATTAAAATAATTAAAATATGATCACATAAAAATTCCTTATGATAGTTATATGGCAATTATGCCATAATATTATTAAACATGTGTGACTATTTTTTTTCCTGTGTCCTCCATTGACACAACTACCATATTAGTGGATTGACAAAAATCTATCAAGAGTTTTGTGCATAATTTAAATTAGCTCAAAAGATTTGAAATATTAGGGCCAACCTCACAAAAGAAAAAAATTGTATATAACATATATTACATATAAAGTATTATTAGATGACATATATAAATATATATAATGTTTATTATACACATATCCATTTATGTATATGTTATATACATAAAAATCACACACATCTATACAGAAGTACAAAACAACAGAAAATAATATGTTAAACAATGCCATTTATAATAGTTTCAGAAACATCTTTCAAGAAACAGATACATAACACATGGACAAGATTCCACTCAAAACGCTTTAAAAATATATTGATAGAAACTAAATTAAAACCTATATACATATCAAATTTCATTGATTAAAAGGTTCAGTATTATACACCACACCAAAGCAGATATACAGATGGAAAATAAAGGTAGGAAAAGATGTTTCACATCACATATGGCATCAGGGATGTGGAAATTAAAGTAAAAATGAGGTACCACTATGCACCTATTAGAAAGGCCACAATCCAGAACATTGACTGCACCAAGTTCTGATGAGGATGTGAAGCAACAGGAACTTTCATTCAATGGAGGTGGGAATGCAAAATGGCATGACTTCTTTAGAAGATAATTTGGAAATTTCTTATAAAACTAATGTTAACAAAAGACCACAAGGTTTGTAGAGGAAAAATAAAGAAGTGTTTTATTTTCTAATAATAATAACAAATCTGCTGATCAGAGAGATGCTGCTTCCAAAGTAAAACAAGAGTGCACTCTGGAAATAAGGAGGGTGTCTGGCTTTTTTTTTTTTTTTTTTTTTTTTTTTTTGAGAGGGAGTCTTCGTCCCAGGCTGGAGTGCAGTGGCGCGAACTTGGCTCACTGCAAGCTCCGCCTCCCGGGTTCACGCCATTCTCCTGCTTCAGCCTCCAGAGTAGCAGGGACTACAGACGCCTGCCACTAGGCCTGGCTAATTTTTTTTTTTTTTGTATTTGTTTTTTTTTTTGTCGTTGTTGTTTTCTTTCTTTCTTTCTTTCTTTTTGAGATGGAGTCTCGCTCTGTCGCCCAGGCTGGAGTGCAGTGGCCGGATCTCAGCTCACTGCAAGCTCCACCTCCCAGGTTTATGCCATTCTCCTCTCTCAGCCTCCCGATTAGCTGGGACTACAGGCGCCCGCCACCTCGCC